>NC_133658.1:214713901-215013901 GCF_037893015.1 Macrotis lagotis | reverse complement strand
GAAGTCTAACTGGAATTTAACTTGGTCAATAACACAATTCTGAACAAAAATAATATTATGTATGTTTAAAATACTTATCGTATCTTCTTTCTAGCCTCTTATCTGCCCCTTTGGCCCTGACTACTGACTTCCTCAAATTCATGGTCATAGTGAATAGGAATAATTTTTCTCTCCCGTGGTCTGGTTCATACAATGTTGAATACCTTTCTGCTTCAGCCAGTTCATATTGCTTTCCAGATATATAAGAATAAATTATATATTTCTCACTCTATGCCCTCGCCCCCACTTTGGCTCTATTCTTTTAGAGTCCCATATGAAAATTATCTTCTCCAAGTGATTCCACCCCACCCTTGTTTGCCATCTACCATCAACAGTCTTAGAACAGTTACATAAGTGAAAAATCACACTCCGTATGGAACATACGGCTCCGGATACTACATTGTTCCATAATAGCCTGATATTTTAGCCTATTTTTTTTCATCATTGAGAATAAATTCTTTTTACGTTTTAATCCCAAATCTGTTTCTTTACCCAAATATTTATTTTCCCTCCATCGTGAATCGTGAAGGCATGTGCCTTTGGTATTTCGGTGCTGCCTGGGAGAACTTATTTGCATCTGTTTTAGAAACTTTAAAAAATTAAATGAAATATATTCTTGCTGTCTTTTGCCAAGATGAAAGGCATTTCTTTCCTATAGCCTGCATACTAAATTTTTCTGAAATCTGTTCAAAGTTATAGTTGATATGACCATTTGGAAACAGATCAGCTACTATGGTTTTGTTTAAACATGGCAGATTGGCCCTCAAATCAAATGTGTTAAGTATCTTAATGTTGTTCAGTATTGTGCAATATTTGGTCAAAAGCAATCCTCTCCTTTTACTGTTATAAAATATATTCCTTTTATGACCCTGGGAAAATGGACTGGCATTCTGTTCTTTCATCATAGAGACAAACTGAGATCTGGCTCATAGGATTACAAGAGATAATCATGGTGAAGTAGAGTTCAATGGATTCAAGCTCAGACAACTTGTGTAAAAATTCCCACTCTGGTTATTTGTAATTCTTTGGATAAGTCATTTAATAGTTAATATTTGTATAGAGCGTTTGAGCTTGATAAAATACCTTACATACACTATCTCATGAAATTGTTAAAACAACACTATGAGATAAATATTATAAAAATCATATTTATAGGTCAGGGAGCAAGCTTAAAGTGGAGAGGTGACTGATCCATGAACATACAGCTAATACTCAGTTTCCCTGAAAATATGTCCTAACTAGAAAAAAAGCTCTAGCATGATTTTTAAGAATGCTCATAATATAAGCCCCTTCCAAAAATAAGCCCCAAAATGAGCTAATCTTAAGTCGGAAAGAAATCATTTAGTATATCCATTGAAACACACAGCAGACGTTTATACTCTTGAAATTGATAAAGCCTGGTGTATGTAAGCAATTATAAAGAAGTAGGTCGATTTACTGCTGTCACTTGTTTTTTGAAGTGGCCAAAGACTTCTTCTAATCTGGGATTCAGCCAACATTCATATGAAGAATTTCCTTGCAGGGAGAAGAATAGATCAAATAATTATTACTGCAGTAATGATTGTCTACCAGACATTCTCTGAAAATAAGCCTTAATGTGTTTTTGGAACAAAAATTAATATAATACCTAATCTAATCTTCAAGGAAATACAGTAAATGTGATTAAATCTCAGGTCTTTCTTCATTTAATATTAAAAATTCTTTCTATTAAATCATATTGCCCCTAATAGTTAAATTTTTTGTCCATAGTAGAAGAATTTTGGACTAGGTAAACTTTGATGTCTTTGATCCTATACATGTTAGAAGTGTGTAAGACTTTAAAGATCTTTCCTGCTGCTTGATAAGAGAAGATAGAGTGACAAGATCCCCTGAATAATTAGTTAGTGGTGGAACTAGAAGAAAATCCCAGGTATCCTAAAGGACAATGCAATCATGATTCTAAACCTAAATTATAATAAGAAGGAGAGCTAATATAATTATAACTATCTTTAAATGGGAGAAGAGCCAAATCGAGTTTGATACCTGTTTTCTTCCCATTCTTGTTTCTTTCCATAGTGATTATACTGATTTCCTTGTGTCTTGCCAATTCGTTCTTCTCCTGAATTCATATTATGTAGTTGATTTCTTAAATCCAAATGTAGGACATTATATATATTCCTATTAAATTTCATTTAGAGAATTAATGCAATTAAAATTCTTGGAAAAGAATCCAGAGTCCTTTTCTTCCCACCAAAATAGAACAAAATTAAAGACTTTTTGAGGGAATCCTGTTAGCTAATGTCATTCAATATATTATCTATCCATTTCAACTTTGTGTCATTTACAAATTTGATAAGCAACTCATCTCTCCTTTTATTCAAACCATTAATAAAAATATTAAAGAAGATTAACAGGAGGCAGAGACAAGATGGTGACAGGAGAAGAGCTTCTCCTAGTTGTTCTCTCCATAATATTTCAAAAATCTTAAAATTATGACTCTAACTAAATTTTTGAGAGGCAGTTCTCCAGACCAAGGTAACATGGAAAATAGTAGAAAGGCTCCACTCCACAGGGTTAGAGGGATGGTGGCCAGAGTGAAGAAACTGCAACCTCCTGGAGCCTTGGTTCCCAGTAGCAGGGGCAGTTTCCTGATCTACACCCTGGGAAGCACTGGGCACAAATTGGAGGATCAGCGGAGGGGACCTCTGCCAGAGTGAGTGCAGGAAGACCAGGCCCTCAGGACAGTTGCAACAGTCAGTGCAATCAGTTCAGCAGTGGCTGCCCTACAGCAGCCCATATCCAGGACTAACAGAAGCAGGTGTGGAATCATTAAGCAGGAGCCCCCAGGCAACTTCAAAGGTCTGTCCTTTGTACCTGCAACAGGACATCCTGGGCTCTGACCACATTCAGATCCTGATCACAGTCTAGGTCCCCCATAGAACATCCCCCTCACCTCAGCCCCACGGCAGAAGGGTGCACTTGTGTTCATTCACAGACCAGGAGGGAAGTCAGAGCTTCACACACTGAGATCCTTGTTGGGGGTGTGTCCCAATAATACACAAAAGCTCAGGAAGCACCCCAAAACCAGGCACAGACTGGAGAAATGCGTACACAGAGAAAAAAGAGGAACACCATTGAAAAATACATTGTCTATGATCCCAAGAAGGATCAAAATACTCAATATGAAGATGAGGAAGGATAAGCTCCTGCATCTGAAGACTTCAAGAAAAATGGAAATTGAACTCAGGCTATGATAGAGATCAAAAAAGATTTTGAAAATCAAGTAAGGGAGATAGAAGGAAAAAAAGAAATGATAGAGATGCAGGAAAAACATGAAAAAGAAGTCAGCAGCTTAGTCAAGGAGTTCCAAAAAATGCTGAAGAAAATAACATGTTAAAAATCAGCATAGATCAAATGGATAAAAAAGTTCAAAAAGTTATTGAGGAGAAGAAAGCTTTAAAAAGCAGAATTGGTCATATGGAAAAAGAGATAAGAAAGCTCTCTGAGGAAAACAAATCCTTCAGATGTAGAATGGAGTTAAGGGAAGCTGATGACTTTATGAGAAGTCAAGACACAAAACTTCAATACCAAAAGAATGAAAAGTATAAGAAAATGTGAAACATCTCATTGAAAATAACAACTGATCTGGAAAAGAGATTCAGAAAAGATAATTTAAAAATTATTGGGATACCTGAAAGTCATGATCAGGAAAAGAGCCTTGACCTCATTTTTAAAGAATTCCTACAGGAAAATTGCCCAAATATCCTAGAAGCAGAGGGCAAAATAGAAATTAAGAGAATCCACCGATCTCCCCTGGAAAGAGATATTAAAAAACCTAACCCCCAGGAATATTGTAGCCAAGTTCCAGAACTCTCAAGTCAAAGAGAAAATATTACAAGCAGCCAGAAGAACACAGTTCAAATATCGTGGAGATGCAGTCAGGATCACCCAGGACTTAGCAGCAACTACATTAAGGGCTCATATGGCTTGGAATATAATATTCTGGGCATCAAAAGATCTTGGAATACAACCAAGAATCAACTACCCAGCAAAATTGAACATTCTCTTCCAGGGAAAAGATGGACTTAATGAACCAGGGGAATTTCAATTGTTCCTATTGAAACAACGAGGGCTGAACAGAAAATTTGACCGTCAAATGCAGGACTCAGGTGAAGCATAAAGAGCGGAGGAAAAGGGTAAATATGAGGGACTTAATGATGATTCACTGCATGTATTCCTGCATAGAAAAAGATACTGATAATATTTATATAAAATTTTTCATTTAATAGAGCAGGTAGAATGAGCTTTTATAGATGAAGCACAGGAGAGAGCTGAATTTGAAGATATAATATATTATAAAAATAGAGTCAATGGCTAAAAGAGAAATGTAATGGGAGTAAGAGAAAGGAGATAAGATATTTTGTATAATTTTGTATAATAATTTTTTATTATAATGAGCTATTGCAATGATATGGAAGCGGGGAGGTAAGGGGGAAATGAGGGAGCCTTCACTGTCATCAGAGGTGGCTTGGAGAGGAAACAGCAATGGGGTATGGACATCTAGAAAAAAAGGAGAGAAGGGAGATGGGGGAAGGGGGGAGATATGAGTGATGGAGGAGAGGGGGAATTGTGTAGGAGAGTGGTCAGATATAACACATTTTCGTTTTTTACTTCTTGCAAGGGGCTGGGATTGGGTGGCCTGCCTGGGACCATGGGGCTGGGTGGTTGCTGGGCCTTAGGGGTGGTATGTGGGCTTGGGCCCTCTTGTCCCCAGGGCTGGTGATTATTCTGCTCTGCCACTCAGCTACCCTACAGCACATTTTAGAAGAGGGATAGTGTGAAAGGAGAGGGAAAATATAGTATATAGTAGTGAGGGAGGTATGAATGGAGGGAGTTGCGATCAGCAACAGCAAAGGTGGAAAAATAAGGAAGTAGCTTTTGTGATGACCTTATAAAGAATGTTATTCACCTGAGACAGAGCTGGTGGCATTGGAATACAGAATGAAGCACATTTTTCCCTCTTTCCTTTACTTTATTTCTCATGAGGGTCCATATTTTTTGGGGGAAGGGGGTATTATGCTTACTCTTAAACAAGAATATTTTAGTAATGTATAAAAAACATCATTTGTACAAAAATAAAACTAAATAAATTTACAAATAAGAAGATTTAACAGAACTCGTCTAGTCAGTAATGATGATTCATTAAGTGCCTCTTACATACAAAGAAATGAATGTGCTAAGCACTAGACACACACACACACACACACACACACACACACACACACACACACAAAGGCAAAAGACAATCCCTGTTTTTAAGGGGCTATAAATCCATATGGGATTCCCTTTGGTCATTCAATCAGATCTAAATGCATCTGTCTTACTTACTAATTTTACCTACATTTCTTCCTTAAGTTACCAAGAATGGAATGAAACATACAGTTAAATTATCTAGATTCAAGTATTCTGCATCCATAGCATTATCCTTATTCAATAGTTTCAAAATCATACAGAAATGAGGAACCACTAAAGGGTAAAATAATTATTCCTGCAGGTTGCTTATTGATTTAGAAAACCACATAATAAATTATCTTTTATTTTATTTACTTTGTTATGTACTTCCCAATCACATTTTAATCTGCCTGGAGTTTCACTAAGAAGTCTTGTAGGCCTTATATTTGACTCATCTACTTAAATGATGAAAGCTAGGAAAACCATATTTAGTAATACTGTCATAAAAGAAAATGTGGTTAATAGAATGCAGTGTTGAGTTCAAATCTGACCTCAGACACTTAATAATTACCTAGCTGTGTGGCCTTGGGCAAGCCACTTAAAGCCATTGCCTTGAAAACTCTAAAAGAAAAAAAAAATAGAATTTAGTGTTCATGAAGACCTACAAGTTCTTAATGATCATCATTCATTTTTCAAAATATTTTCTTTAAGATTAAAAATCTAGAATTTTGGCAGAAATTAAGTTCATTTGACAAATTACACTTGGATGACTCCATATTCTTCAATTAAAATAAAAAGGCATCTTAGCCTAATTCCTATACCTCACAATAAATAACTTCTATTCTATTAACCACCATATTTCAAAGTTCTTTGGCAGTGGCTCAATAATATATTTGCCTTTTTTCTCTCTCAATTTTATATACCTGCCTTTTAAAAAAAGGGAGGTTGTTAGTGCAGACCTGGTGAATAGAAATTATTGAGGCAACTGATACTAATTACCATAGTGTAGCTGATCATGGATGTTTGATTCCCTGTAAAGCATTTTCCTACTATACTTTCAAACCAAGGGTCATTCTTTTGGTAGAGAAAGTCAACTGACATAAGAAAAGTGGGTTTTTCTCTGTTGTCTATTATTAATATTACATTTGTTCTGAGAAATTTCCTAACCAATTTTTATCTTTCTTTGACACCAAAGAGTTCACACTCTGTCATTGCCTATCAGTTGTACTCCTTGAATTCAAACCAACCATTATCATAACTGCTAAGTACTTTCTCTTTTCTTCATCAAATGTTGCTGCCTTCTCTTTTCAAGTTTCTTTTATGTATTGTTTTGTCTTATTAGATTATAAACTCTTTCAGGATAAGGACTATCTTTCTTTCCTGTATTTTGAATTCCTAGAACTTAGAACATTGCCCATCATTACTCTTTCACTGGTAGATTAAGTCCTCAAAGTTTGGATGCTACAACTCCCTTCAGGGCTTTGGAGATAACCCTTAGTTTGGGAGTGTGTAGTTTTTGAGTGCCAAATCATAAGTCCCTAAGAATTCCTCACTTATTTCAGTTGATATTATTTAGTAATCTTAATTTTCTTTTAAACAGAGGAATACATTTGGGTATTATAATAAGAACAATTGATATAAGACTTCCCCCTCAAAAGTCTGTAACAAAAGTCTCATCAGTATGCAGAGTCTAAGTAAAAGTTGGCTATAATTTAGAGAATATATGTGGCAACATGCTCATTCACAGATCCTAGAAGTACCCTTACTAGAATTCCCAAGATTTTCCCCTTGATGCCTTTTTTCCTAAAAGTTTCCTAATAGAAATTTGAAATTGTCTTTATTCATCATGTCCAGTCTGTTTTCATGCTGTTGACATAGGATACTACTATCAACTATATAAAGATTCTATTGAAATTATTATTATTATTATTATTATTATTATTATTATTATTATTATTATTCCTATTCATTCAAAGGGGCTCACAGACTAAGGGTCACATCTTTTAATAGATGTGGAAAGTGAGGCTCAGAGATTGTGATTTTAATATTTTCCATTCTTTTTTTTCCCAGTGTTTCTTTTTTCTTTATTATTTCATTTATGAGATTGTGATTTTACCAAGAGCACACAGGTAGTAAATAGCATGGCTGAGTTATAAGCCCAAATCTGTGCTCCAAGTCACATTTGCTATTTTTTTAGGTATGTCGCTTCAGACTACCTCTGATGATTATTGTTCCTTTTATTTCAATATATGAAGGATTTGTGATTTCATCAGTATGTGTATTGCTACCATCCATGCAAATAATTACCCATTCGTGCCTTAGTTTTTTAATAAAATGCAAATTCCTCAGGGGGCAGGGAAGGTCTGTTTAAAGTTTATCTTTGCATCTCCAGCATGTAGTCTAACAATGATCACAGAGTAATCACTTAATAAAAGCTTAATGAGTAAACATTCATTGCATATGAATTGTTCTATCCAAACATATGTTAATGGAATGACATATATGCTAATATATTTCTATTAAAATGTATATGTTAATATTTAAAATGTATACATGCATGTTAAAACACATGCATACACACATGCATAAAAGAGCAGACCTACATATGAATGTATGTATTTATGTATCTAAGAAATCAGCCTTTCTAGTGATGATTCACTATATTTAGCTAGAATAGACAGAGCACATATTTGGTTAATCTCAAGAGCTATGCTGGAATGTGATTACATATGATATAAATAATGAAACATGTAAGGAAGTCAAAGGTTATTTTCCAAGGAAATTCTTTGGTCCCAGGTTGAATTAAATGTACTCAGATTGCATGGGAGTAGTCATAATATTTAATTAGTGATGAAAGAGAACATGGATTATAGGGAATTTTAAAATGAAACACAAAAATAAGTGACTGTTACAATACTATTGTTATCAGAATCTCAGAGTCAGGAGGGACTTCAGAGACTGCAATATAACATACCCACTTAAAATAAGGCCCTTTATAGCATTGATTCCTAATCTTTTTATATGTTTCATTGGTTTCTGTGGCCATTCAGTGAAATGTAGGAATCCCTCCTAAGAATAATGCTTTTTCTTGTAAGTAAATAATAAATAAAATGCATGCAGTTACAAAAGAAACAAATTCTTTTGAAATCATTATCAACATATCTAAGCTAAGAAACACACACCCACACACCCACACAAACACACAAATTGCAGGACACCAGATTAAGAATCCTCATTCTTAATATATCTGACAAGTCATAATCCAACCTGTCCTTGAAGATTTAGCTCTCCTGTTTAAGGCAGTCATTTCATTTTGGTGGTTTAAACAGTTAAGTGGTTCTCTATGACAAGCCTATTTTTTTTTTCATCTAAATAGCTTGAACTCTGAACTCATGTGTAATTTAATTCAATTCAATAAATATTTGTTAAATGTTTATTGTTTTCCAAGTATTACACTAGGTAGGGAATTCAACAACACAAATTAAACATTTCTACCCTTAAATTCTTTTCAATTGGAATTCTGAAAGGTTCTGATACAGTTGTAGGATTCAATTAAATAACTGAGATTAAATATGTGCATTGTCCATTCCAGCTAAATATATTGTATTATCACCAAAAAGGTTTATTTCTGATATACATACATTTATGTCTGGTCTATATAAGCATGTATGCCTATACACATATAAGACAGGTCTGCATGCACACTTTTATATATTAATATAACAATAAATACTAAATTCCTAAATATTGACTAATTTTCTTTACAGGAAATAGCTTAATTAGAAAATAACTATCCTTTTGATATGATGGACTCTTGGTACTCTTAATCCATGTGTTTAGCATAATACTGGCACACAGCAGGCATTTATTAAATGCTTGTTGATTTGATTTGACTAGTATGTTATTTAGGAGCCTAAATTAGAATTCTAGTTCTATCACTTTGTAATTTTCACATTATATGACCTTAGACAAGTCACTTTATCTTAGACTCTTGTAAAATAAGAATTATAATATAATAACTCGATCTTCCTCACAGTGAATTTATGTGGGGAGTGAATAAGCCATTGAATTCAACAATCACCTACTTAAGTATCTACTTATGTGATAGGTTCTATACTAAATATTGGAGAAACAAAGAAAGAAAATCAAATATTCCTTACCCATTTATAACAGATGGCACAGAGCTGTCTAAATTTGAGTTATTACATAGATACAAGAAGAATAGACTTTTATTTTAACTTTTACCTTTCTTCAAGGATCCCAGTGTGGTTTTATAGCTTCTTTGTACTTTTGTTGATGAGAGGAGTCATTTTAATGATCTATAAGGTGAAACTCATGACTATTCAGTAATATTTAGATTGTCTGAAACAAAAGGTTTAAACTAGAATTGCTCCCTTCTGAGTTTATAACTATCTCTTCTTGGTATGTGACCAATAGACTATTAACCCCCCCCCCCCAACATATTCTGTTACTTATAGGTGGCTCAGTTGATATAGGGCATCAGCCCTGGATCAGAGGAAAAGAGCTGAAATCTAGCCTCATCCACTTAATAGTTGTGATCCGGGGCAAGTCACTTAAATTGCCTAAAAAAACCAAAAGAATATTTTCTACAGTAGTATATAGTAGCACAGCAAGCTCTTATTTTATTACCAACTTTGAATTTCGGTCTTGAACTTACCAGTTCTCTTTTTCTACCCTTAGCTTAACTTTTTTTTTTTTTTGGCAAGGCAATGGGGTTAAGTGGCTTGAAGAAGGCTAAACAGCTAGGTAATTATTAAGTGTCTGAGGCCAAATTTGAACTGAGGTCTTCCTGACTCCAGTGCGGGTTGTGACATCTAGCTGCCCTGCCTTGGCTTATCCTTAAGACTCATGTATTCCTACTAGCCATGGCCTTGCCCTTTTTTAATATTAAATTCATTATCTCTGTACTTTTACTCTGATGACTCTCTCCTTCTTTCATTTGATTTAAAGTTATTCTTGACCAATAGATATAGTTCCAGCTATTTCTGCAGGCCTGTTTCTTTTTCTAGAAAATGAGATTAAGTTTGAACCAGATAATTTTTAATAGAACTTTAAAGTTCTGTTCCATGAAACTATTCTTGCATAAGTTTATAGTGTATGAAAATGTCGATTTGAAATTCATCAAGTTCTTGAAATCCAATTTAATTTATGAGCCTCACATATGCATGATCTTTTTCTAAGGACTAGAAAAGGAATCAAAGTTATATAAAACAATATTCCTGCATTTATGGAAATGATAGTCTGGTAGAATGAGATAACAGCTGCACAGATAACTATCTATGACCCAGTAAGGTGGTATAGTGGATAAAGTATTGGGCCTGGAATCAGGAAGATCTGAGTTCAATTCCAACCTCAGTTATGTGACTGAACAAAATCAGTTTGCTTCTGTCAGATTCACTTTCCCCAACTGTAAAATAAAGATAATAGTACCTATGCTAAGTCCCAGTCAGCAGCCTGGGCAGTTCCACTCTATTCCAGAGCTGTGATGAGGATCAAGTAAGATAATTTTTCTTAAGTGCTTCTGGAATATATTGTAGGTATTTAATACATGCTTACACTCACCCTACACAAAATTATGTTTATGAGAGAGAGAGAGAGAGAGAGAGAAAGTTTGGTCCTGAGGAAGAAAATGCATCTGTATCCCTTTTGTGTGTGTGTGTGTGTGTGTGTGTGTGTGTGTATCTGTGTGAAGTGAGAAGACTATGGCTGTGACACATTGCATATACTGTGAAACATGAAGGATGTATCAATTAATCATGTTATTGAACAGAGGGGCACTGGGTACATCGAAGAAAAGATAGAAGCCCAGGGTATGTGAGTTCAAGGTGGGAAGATTTGGTGATACCAGTTTGTGGAGAACTTTATAGGACAAAAGAAGAACTTTGAATTTTATTCACTAGCTTACCAAGAGCCATTGAAAGAAAGCTGCTTTCTAAGTTTATAGGCTTTTTTGATTAAAGAGACCTGGTTGCATTTTTACACACTTGTTTTCCTCCTTATCTTTCTAATCTTCTCCCTAGGCTCTCACCTCTCCTCAATCTTATTATCTTCGAACATTTTAACCCAAGTGCCTCCCCCAACTGATTCCTCTCTTTTCCCCTGATTGTCTCTCTTCCCCAGCTGATGTCCCTTCTTCTCACTTTGAGGAATATGCCTTGTCAGTTGAATTCCCTTGACTGAGTGAATGGTACATATTCGACTGTCATTAGTTCTCCCCAGTTGCAGCCTAAATGTTCTCTCTGCTTCTTAACGGGCTCTGCCCAAGCTTTTTGGTCTGACACTGATGAGCATGGTAAAGACAAAGACTAAAAGTGCAAGACCACTCCCGGGATTGCAAGAAATGGAGTTTCAGCTCAAGAATTCATAGAGAAGTGCAGAGCAGAGTCCAAACTGGCCAAGTTTGTCATCTTGCTCAGACTCCCGGGATTGTAAGAAATAGAGTTTCAATTCATAGAGAAGTACAGAGCAGGGTCCAAACTGGGCAAATTTGTCATCTTGCTCATTATTTTCTTCCAGGGGGAAAAAATTCCAACTTGTATTGATTGAATAGAAAAACTTTGCTAAGTCCCAGTCAGCAGCCCGGGCAGTTCCACTCTATCTATCACTGAATTGTGGAGGGAAGCTTCTCACTCAGCGTTTTAGATCCTTGTCTTATGGGGAAAATACCCATCTTTTCTCATGCAATCCAGCTGGAATGGGCAATGACCCTCATTGTCGATCTTTCTCTTCCTATCTAACTGAAGGGGGAATCAGTCATTTTTATAATCAATGAAGAAATAATAGTAGTGAAAGCACTTATGATAGGATTTGAGAGACCTGAGTTCTGATCTAACCTTTACCATTAACTAGCTGTGCACCCCCCCCCCCCCAATCATTCCTATTATCTTTCTGGGTCTCATTTCCCTCATTTATAAAATGAAGGGATTATCCTAAAATAGCTATTTGTGATGATTTCTTTCTTATTTTTTCACCAGAATAAACCCAGAATTTACAAACTGGTGTACATAGATTCTTAATTCAGAAAATCAACAAATTCAAAAAAAGGTGATTCTTTTTCTGGTCTACTTTTTTCCTTTTTTTAAATTTTTTTTATTTTTCAATATTCATCCATACTCATATACAGATTTTTAAATTACATAATTTCCTTCCATCCTCCCCTCAGCAGTGAATATTGTAGTTACACATTTGTGTTAAACATATTTACAAATTAGCCATTTTTCGGGAATGGGGAATTAGGATTAAGGGAAAGAAAAAAATAAGAGAAATTTTTTTTGAAAAGTGAATGTAGTGTTCATCAGATTCTGAAGGTTTTTTTGATTTTGCTTTGTTTTTCTTCCTCTTGCTCTACTTTTTTCATAGTTTCCTGGTCATCATTTCCCCTCCAATATTTCCTATTCTTCATCCCTCATTCCTGAGGCTTTAGTTCAGTATGACGATCCTATGGAGAGAGGAATGTTCATTGGAGAGGACTGAAACATATCCGCAGATGATACTATTGTCTGGATTGGAAGAGCCTGGATTAAGTGATCTCTAAAATCCTGTTTAGCCCCCCCCCCCCCCATGTTTAGTTCTAGCTAAGAGAATATGAAAGGTCATCTGATTAAACCCTATCAATCCCTACATTTGGAGAATGGACTTACATTGCTACACTATATGGTCCATCTCTAAGGGAGAAAGTTGCATGGCCGTATGTGTGTCTAATGTAGTTTAATCATCCTAGTGCTGTACGATTAGCATTTTCAAGTGGTTCTGAGTTGGTTGAAGCAGATGGTTTATCTTCTCTTGTAGTGCTTTCGACTTGGACATTATATCATTTCTGCATCTAACTCTTTCCTTGCAGTGCTCACGGAATCATTCCCAATCTTACACACTGTGTTTTGACTTATTTAATGCAGGCGTACTTTCCCCGCAGTAAACATGATTACCAAAATACTCTAACTCGAGAGCTTTTGCTTCCCTCTCTGGCATAATTAGTCACACTGCACTCCCGCTGCATTTCGGGGGGAAAAAATCCGCCACACACAGCATCTTGCAAATGTGGCTTTGCCTCCTCCCCAGCTGCTTGTCTCACTTTATTCTTTTGACTCTTCTGAGTACAAAGCCCTTGCAGCTGGGGCAACAATAAGGAGAAGTTACAAGAGTTCACAAAGTTGCCCCAAGCTGCTGGACCCATCATTTTTAGGCACAGAAAGATAGTGACACCAGATGGGGAGCAGCTTTAACATTCATGGTGGTGATGGGGGGAGGGATGAAGAGGTTTGGGGGTGTTATTTAAGGGGGAAAGGGAAGAGTTTGCATGAATTCCATGACTTGGTGGGATTAAACTGAGATATTACTAGGGTTTACATGTCCAGAGTTAGAGTGTTGTTAAGTTCCTTATTAGGGCTGGTCTTTGAGAGAACAGACTATGTGACATGAATTGAGGGCATTAGGAAGATCTCACAATCTCCTCCTGTCCCATAAAAAATTTAAAAAACATTCTTCCTTATCTATTTGATACTTGAAATTCTAACAATGGGGAAAAGTTTTCATTCACTCACTAGAGGTAAAACTTTAAATGCACCTAACCTTGTACAAGGAAAAACATTGAAAGAAGAGAAAAGTGAAGATATCAGCCAATTCCTTGGAACATGTTGCAAAATGAATATACATTGGCATCATAGGATTTCAGATTTGTAAGGGACTTCATAGATCATTTAGTCCAAATCATAATAAAAGTCTAGCATGATACAAGTCCAGGGAACCCCTGACTTCTCAATAGAGGAAATAGGTTTCCCCTTTCTCACACCTATCACCTCATCACCTTTCCAGTTAATCTGGGTAGTTTATAGAGTTGTTTAATTATAGAAATGGTAGAGGACTTGACTTCTACGGTTTTCCCTAGTAATGGGGGAAAGTTTAAAAATATGATACCTAATGTACAAACACAAATCAGACAGAGCAGCCAGTTTATCATAAAGAAATAAACAAAAAAACAATGCTAAGCAACAAAGCATCATAGGATGATAAAAATCAAATCTGTTACTACTGCAATCAGTTGAAAGGCTAATACTTAAGCCTCATTGGGATATAATGTTTTCAAGACTGCTAATTAGCTCTTTTACATTTCACCTCTACACTGGCAGTGTCTAGTTAAAACATTGCTTCAAACACCAAACAATATCTAAATTGGATCTTCTATTCTGGGACCCCTGATCTAATACTGCTTTCCTTGTCACAAGACCATTCCTACTGCTGTTTCTATAACCAAATCTGTGCTGTTAGCAAGGCTGCCCTTGTTGCCAATACTCATAGTCTTTTCAGAAGCCTTTTAGTGGTCAAGGGTAGAGAAAAAGAAACAAAAGTAGAAGTGAAATCTCTAGCAGTCCATGGTCTTACTTGAGCAGAAGACACTTGTAGATCCCTAAAACTGCCATTATGTGAAGTTAGATAAGAAGTGTCCTTCCACTCCCTCCACACCACCTATTCTCTTCCAAAGCTACCTGCAGGATCCCCATCATTATGTTTACCTTCCTTTCTTATAACAGTTGTGGCATTCTGTATCATTAGTTTTCCAGGTCAGCAAGCAATGAGTCAATGCAACTCAATGATGGGTCAATACAACTCAATGATGGGCCAAGCATGGAGGAAGAAGTAAGTGGCTATCTCTTCAAGTCCAACTTTTCACTTGGTTCCTTGGTTTTTTTGAGGCTGAATGGATGTGGAGGGGGGGAGTGGTGGTCAAATAAAAGAGGGTCAAAAGAATGAGCCAAAATCTCTTTTTATTAAATTTCCAGTGAATGGTCATTTAACTTCTACTTGAAAGTCTTTTAGGAAGGAAAAAAAAAGTTCTATCTTTAGATTATCCATTCCAAGTATTAAAAGTTCAAATTGTTAACAAATTTTCCCTTACATGGAGCTGAAATCTACCTCTGCTCTGGAAGATCTATCTATTTATCTAGTTCTTCCCTGTGAGGTCAATAAGAACAAAATCTCTCTTTCACATGATAATAAATAAATACTTGGCTAGTAATGCACTAGTAAACATTTACAACTAGAGCTCAGGGAAAAAAAACTTTTTCAATTTAAGTGACGTAATCTACATTACTCCATTCTTTTTTTTTATTTTTTTTGCAAGGTAAATAGGGTTAAGTGACTTGCCCAAGGTCACACAGCTAGGTAATTATTAAGTGTCTGAGGCTGGATTTGAACTCAAGTACTCCTGACTCCAAGGCCGGTGCCTTATCCACTATGCCACCTAGCCGCCCCCATTATTTTCTTAAGTCTAGAACATCAACAAAATAATAACTCATTTGTATCATTTGCTGATTTCTGAGGTTTAAATGCTCAATGCTCACTCTGGAAATTTAACAATTAGGGGGCGGCTAAGTGGCACTGTGGATAGAGCACCGGCCTTGAAGTCAGGAGTAGCTGAGTTCAAATCCAGCCTCAGACACTTAATAATTACCTAGCTGTGTGACCTTGGGCAAGTCACTTAACCCTATTTGCCTTACAAAAACCTAAAAAAAATTAACAATCAGCTCTTGTAAGCCTATCCAAGTTAACTTCAGCAAGACCCTGCCTGAAAATAGCTATTAGGTAAAACACAATTGTATTGTGGAATACATTAGAGACAAGACAAATCCAGAATTGAATCCTGTCAATGACAAAGCCTTCTAAGGCTAAATTTTCTTACCATTAAAAAGGGAATAATTACACTTACAGGATCTAGCTGTGTAGTAGAAATGATCCAATAAGACTATATGCATAAGGTGCTATTAAGTAATAGTTAACTTTTTTAGAGATAACACAACAATAGCTCGTGTTTGTCTAGTAAATACAACCAAGAAGAGGGGTTGAAATCACAACTATCAGTCTTAGAGGTTAAACAAACATGGGCAAATAACTGAAAGTCTTCATACCTCAGTTTTCTCTCTTATAAAGTTAAAAATATCAATAATGAAGATTCAAAAGTATATGTAAAATTTAAACATTAAAGCACAAAAGAAATGTCACTTTTATTTCCCCAGTCCAAGATTGTGTTTTTTGGTTTGTTTGTTTGTTTTTCCTTCTCCAGTCTAAACATTATCAGTAATTTTGATTTCTTCTTGTAATTTATAACTCTCAATTGTCTTACTATCTTGGTCACTCTATGTTGGCCTTATACCACTTTGTTAGTGAGAAAACATAATTAATCAAGTTATAATTGTCTGTCCCCTGTGCCAGAGAGTATGATATTCATATTGAAAAGTGTAGAGCCAACATCATTACAAACAAATTGAATTCCAAGATAGGTGAGCATTTAGTAAGAGCAGCATTGAGCTGATTTAAATTACAGCAAGTTTCCAGTCCCAGATGAATTACATCTCTGGATAATGAAACAACCTACAGGTGTGATTGCAAAACAACTATCAGTAATCTGAGAAGGAAGGGGAAGAAAAAGGGCATAAGCCTTCATAGAGCACCCCAGGCACTTGGAAAATATTATCTCATTTGATCGTAATAACTGTAAGGTTAGAAACTGAGAAAAAGAGATCACACATATCTGAAGTTAAATTTGAACTCAGGTCTTCCTGACTAGACCAAAGGTTTTATCCACTGTACCACCTATTAGAATCACACAAAATAAGGGATAATAAAAAGTGGGAAAATGATGTTCTAGTTCTTAGAAAAAGGACATAAAAGATTTAAAACCATAGATTCTTTAGAGGAATTAATGTTGCCACTGGTGAGTGGGAATCTATTTAGTTATTAAACAATTGATTGTGTGTGTATTAAAAAAAAAACAGTCAGTGTTTACTAGAAATCAACCTAGGTTTACTTAAATCAATTCATATTTTGGAATGAAAAAAAATAGAAAAGGAATCGCCATTATAATATTATCTACTACTGTTCAAACCTGTTGTGTTGGCAGATCTCCAAGTAGGAGGAAACTACCTTCACATGGCCTGTATCACTTTGGAACAGCCCTAAATGTTACTAGGAAGTTATCAAGCCTATCCTTTTTATAATTTCTCTTCGGTGTCAGTTCATTCCTCTGGGACCAGTTGGAACAAATCTAATTCCTGTTCCATATGACAGATTTTAAAGTACTTGAAGATAGCCATTATTTCCCCAAGTCTTTGTTTCACTAAACTAAATGATCTGTTTTCTTCAAAAAATGCTACTACTATTAATAATAACAATAAGAATAATTAATGTTCACATTTATATTGTGCCTACTATGTATCATACTTGACAATTGAAAATTATTATCCCATTTGATCCTCACAATAACCCTTGGAAGTGGGTATTGTTATTATTATTATTCCAATTTTACAATAGTGAAAGTTCAGACAAAAAGAACTGATCCAGTTTACACAGCTAGTAAATGTCTAAACTAGATTTGAATTCAAGTTTTCTTTACTCTAATTCTGGAGCTCTCTATACAGCATCATCTAGATACTCATAAAAAAAAAGTAAGGGTGTTTCATCAGATTGGGTGGTCCTCTTTTGGATATTTTTTTTCCAGTATAGCATTGCCTTAAACTTCAATTTTGAGAACACAATGTTCTAGATGAAGTCTGATTAGGGCCTAGTAAAATGTAATTATCATTTCCCTATTACATGAGCCTCTACTTTATATTTAAAAGCATGATTTTTTTTTGTATTCAAGTTAAAAAATATGCATATGAACTTACAGAATTTTATATTATTTGCTTCAACCTATGGTTCTAGTATGAAAACATTCTTTTAAAAACTGACTTGGCATGCAATATATTAAATAACCTTTCCATCTTTATGTCATCTGTAGATCTGATCAGCATATTGTCTATACTGTTATCCAAATCATAGATAAAAATGATGAATAACTAAAATGATAAACAACTAAAGTCTAAGCCTAGATTCCAAGGAATCCCCAGTGGATAAAATGAATACCATTATGACAAAACCAAGGTGGCAGAATAAAGGCAGGGACTTCCCTGAGCTTTCCCAAATTCTTATCCAACCAACATTAAAATAACACTTCAAAATGAATTTTGAAGTGGTAGAAATAAAAAAAAAAAGGATAAGATGAAACAATTGCCCAGCCCAAGGCAATTTAGAAGGTGACAGGTAAAGACACTGAGATTAGAGTAAAGCACAGTCTAATTCAGATTATATCAATGAAGGCCCCACCTACTGAGTAAATTGAAGGCCTTGGTAGAGACTGTTTCTGTGAAGACTTCCAGAGTGCTTAGATCATAAGTAGGACATGGATCAGACAACTGATCAGAAGATAACATGAAATTCTTTACTACTACTGGGAGTAGAATTCTATTAAGTTCATATGCCTTTCTGGGTACAATCTCAAAATGAGGAAGTTCACCAGCAAGGGGCGGGGGGGGCGGGCTAGGAGGAGAAAAGGTTTGTGGTCACTCACAAATCAGAATACAGGCCAGTAGAATAGTGATCATACCTCCCCTTTGATCATATCAAAGAATTAATTCTGAAATCAGCAGTACAAAAAATCTGAGGGTTGGGACAATTTCTCTTCTACTAAATGAGACAAACCCAATTTTAACATAAAGTTAAAAGTCAAGAAATAGCTGGAAAAATGAGGAATTTGTCCATAGAAAGTTACTATGGTGACAGGGATGAATAAAATGCAAACTCAGAGGACAATAATATAAAAATAAATACATACAAAACTTCAAAGAAAATTATAATTTGGTCTAATACCTCAAAAAGGAATTCCTGGGAGCACTAAAAAAGGATTGTAGTAAATTAAATAAGAGAAGTAGAGGAAAAATTGGAGAAAAAGAAATTAGATTGATTCAAGAAAATCTTGACAAGAGTCAAAAACTTGATAAAAAGGAAAAAAAAATGCTGAAGAAAATAAAAAATAGACAAAATGGTAAAAGGATACAAAAATCCACTGAGTAAAGTTCCATAAAAAGCAGAATTGGCCAAACAGAAAAAGAGGTACCAACAGTTTGCAGAAAAGAAGAACTTATTGAAGATAAGCTAAATGAAAAGGAAGATAAAATTCAATGAAAAAAATTTTCTTCTCTTTTGATATTTTATTTTATTTTTCCAATTACTTGTTGTGAAAGGTTTTGAACATTCATCATTTTTGTTACACATTTTTCTACCACTCTCCCTTCCCATCCCCCACCTCAAAAGTGAACACTCTGGGAAAAGTTGTATTTATACATTTGTATTTCATATGTTTACATATTAGTCATTTTGTAGTATTAAGACTTAGGACTAAGAGAAAAGAAAAAAACATGGAAAAGGAAAGAAATACATAAGACAAGTTTTAAAAAAAGTGAAGATAGTATTCATTCAGAGTCTATGTTTTTGTTTATTGATCTTTATTTTTCCTGTGATATGGAAGGTGTGGTCCATAACAGGTCTCCCTAAGTTATCCTAGATCTCTGAAATATTGAGAGCAGTTGCATCCATTATAGTTGTTCAACAAATGTTATTAATATGTACAATATTCTCTTGGTTTTGCTCTCTTCACTCAGTATCACTTTATGCTATTCTTTCCATAGTTCTCCAAAGTTTAACTTTCATGGTTTATTATAGAACACTAGTAGTCCGTAGCATTCAAATACCTTAACTTGTTCAACCATTCCCCAATTGACTTACATGATAACAGATTTCAGTAATGTCTAATTATAACTCTTAACTATGAGAATTCACCAGATGAAAGAGGTATTTTAGTGTATAATCATTTAATGGTCACCAAAAGTTTTGAAATTTTGAGAATTAAACTTGAAAGGGACATTGGAAATAGTGTTGTTTAATTCAATCATTTTATAGAAGAGAAACAAGCTGAGGTCCAAAGAAGTTAAGTGCTCCACACACTAATCTTTGATGGTTTAAAACTTTACTAAGCCATTCAAAACAACACACACACACACACACACACACACACACACACACACACACATGCATGACCTCTTAGAGCTTATATTCTAATAAGGGAAGGCAACATGCGAATAAAGAAGAGTAGAACATAGAAAAAGATGTTTTCTTCTCAGTAGTCAATGATTGTGAATGAAGTCCTAAAATAATGCATTGTTATCCTCTTTACATGAAAAAAGGGGAATTTTGATTTGAATATTATTTGTAGATAGAAAAGGAATAGGAGAGTTAGCACATGGAAGAATGGAAGGAAGATGGCTGTAGTGAAGCATGATTGGTGTTCAAAATCTGACTAGATATAATTGAATATCACCAAGTAAGACTGTTTGCTTTGGGGGAGGTGTCATCTTCCAGAATAGGATTAACTTCAATAACAACATAAGGAAAAGTAAACTTTGCATGGATGTCTCTTTCGGGATTAGATTTCAAATGAAATTCACCCTTCAGGTTCTACATACTCCAACATTATCTACTACTTGTTTTTCATTCTTCTCGATCTTGCCAGTGTAAAGGAGTTGTTTATATCTTTTTCTAATACCTTTTAAATGGAATTTATGTGAAACTAAGCTTGACTGAGACTTTTCATGGCATTGATAGAAGACTCTGGTCTCAGCATTTGTGCCACAATAGTGTAACAGAATGGCATTATCCTAAGAGATTTATAGATCTCAACATGTGCATCTACTGGATTCTGGTTTGGAAAGATGCTGTCTGTGTACCAGTTTTGTTGTCTCTATTACTGTTGCCATATCACCTGGTTTTCCTACTCTACGGAGCCAATTGAAAGTGGGAGAAGACATAACAACAGTTGTCCACACTCAACAACACCTGTTCTAAATGTTGCAGGTGTGTCCCACCTTCAGACTTCTGCTTCTGTTGGCTCAAATGTGAAACTAGTAATGTAGTGATTGTAATATCCAGAACATATCCATGTAACACCTGTGTGGTGTGTATGTGGCATATGTAGAATACCTGGCTTGAACCTATCATACTCTATCCACACTTCTTTTGTCCTCAAAAGACAGTGATAGTGAATAGAGTCATAAAACAGTGGATCTTTTATGGCCCCTATTTCTTAGAATATCAGATATTCTTCAGGATTTAGCTCAACTACCACCATCTTCTTCAACAGACTTTTCATGTTTCTCCTAGAAGCTACAGCTTTACAAACATACATATATTTTATAAGGAAAAAAAGGAATATTGATTTGAGTATTATTCTTAGAACAAGAGGTAGAAAGGGGATAGGAAGGGATATGACATGATGGCAGGAAGATGGTTAAAGTAAAGTGCAGTTAGTTGTCAAAGACTGGCTAAAACATGGATGGATAGCAACTCGGACAATGTTGCTTTGGGACAGGAGTTACCCTCCAGGCCATGATTAACCTCCTCTTGCAGGAGGCTCACCCAATGACATGGTTCACTCACCTCAACATCTTCTTTCTAATCAACCTTGATTCCAAAGAAGGACCATTCCCATACCATGGCATTGAAATTTTTGAAAATCTTAGGCATAACCTTATTACTTCATAATAGGCCCATTATTTCAGCATTATAATTCTCAAACTGTCAAATATCCTTCCTTTTCTGCAAAACCAAGTAATCACAAAGAAAAAAAGTGTTAGATATTACATGCAATCATTTATTTGATAAGACAATAATAATCAACATGTCACATACACTCAAAAATAATGAATAATCAATATATCACAGTTTACTAATAAACTTATTTTCTCTCACCCTTAGAATCTTTGGACAGGGTGAACCTAGAAGTACATAAACCTGGCTCATGTGCAAAGGGTAAATTCAACAGTCCTTATTTAATCTCATAATTTTTGAAAGTTGTTTAATTTTTGTCAAGTTGTTTGAACTTTTAAGCCCAAGGAAATAGAAATTTTCAAGTAAATAACCTAAGTGAAAATAATTCCTTATAGCTTCAGGTAGATCAGAGTCCTCAACCTGGTCTTCTAAGCATTCTGCATCTCTGATAATTTTTTCTTCAAATTTGACTATTATAAGTTTTTACTCAATATAAATTCTCTTTTTTTCCCTTTCGGTTATCAACCTGTTCACACAAGAAAGGAGAAACACTCTTATAAAGTCATTTATGTGTTTCAAGTTCTTTAAAAGTCCATTATCCTTTTGTGACCATACTGTTTACATAGCATCTGAAAACTTTATTTCTTTAAATGTGTATTAAGTAGTTTTTGCTTAAGAAAAATCACCTCTCTTCTTTAGTCATAAAACTGTCTATAAAATGGCCATTATCTTATATTCTTCTCCTCTTGATTTATTTAGTTTTCCTTACACAAAATTACTTCTTCTTCCCCTTTAATTTGTCAAACTATTTAAACTTCATTTTCCATCTCTGTAGATTTTTTGTTGCTGTGATTGTTGTTGCCTATCTGCCATACCTGTAATGCTTTTATGGCCTCCATTTCTTAGAATTTAGATACTCTTCAGGATTACCTCAACCAACATCTTCTTCAACAGACTTTTTGTTTTCCTTCTACATGATACAGCTTTACAAATACATGCCATAAATGCTTACATGCACATATGGCTATATGCAGGTGTGTGCATATACATATAAGAATCCACTTCATATGTAGATATACACAAATAGGTATGTGCATGAATTCACAGACACATGTACGCATTCATATCCTTAAGAGCATGTACATTTAAAAATATGCATTACATGCACACATATCTATATGCATATAATGCAATATGCATATGCAATTATTAATCTAATTATTTATTTATATGCACTCACAGCTATTTATGAAAGGTAACATTGTAAGGCAAGACTCTCCATTTATATACATATACACTTATATGTACATGTATATGTATTTATACAGACACACTCACATCCTCCATAATCATTTTCATCATATTTCAATGACCTTAAGTCTTTCACAGTTGATAATTTTCACAGTGTTGATGCTTTATCAATGGTCTCCATGTTCTGCATAATTTAAACTGTATCATTTGATAACATTTTTCTAAGGTTTCTCTAAAAGCATTTTAAATTAATTTTTGCTACACAATAGCATTCCATTTAATTCATATACCATACTTTTCCAGCCATTACCAAAACTGACACCTCATTATATTCCTGCTCTTTGCTTCTGCAAAAGTGCTGCAAAAATTTTTTGATGTATAAGTGTCTTCTTACTTTATCTTCTATATCTTTGGTGTATAAAGTAACTAGAATGGTATAGCTAGGTTAAGAGATGTGCACAATTTAGTAACTGAGGGTGAATTATTTTAAATTACATTCCAGAAAGTTGGGACCAATTCACAGCTACATCAATAGTGAATTAGGGTGCCTATTTTCCCACAGCCTTTCTAACATTTTTTGCTTTTCTTTATTAAAATATTTTTGGAAATCTGATTGTTATGGGGTGGAAATTTAGAGTTGCTTTCTTTGTATTTAGTAATTACTAGTGAATTGGAACAATTTTCACATGGCTATTGATAGCTTGGATTTCTTCCTTGTAACATTGCCTGTTAGTATCCTTTGTCTATTAATTGAGGAATAGCGCTTATTCTTATAATTTTGAAGCAGATCATTATAAATTCTGCAAATAAAACCTTTTATTAGAGAAACTTGCTAACAAAGATCCTCCTTGCTCTTTCGTAACCCCATGTTAACTGTTACACTTCTAATCTTAGCTGCATTGGTTTTGTTTCTGCACAGCTTTTTTAAAAATTCTATACAATCTAAAGTTTCCATTTCCATCAGATCATCAAGCTTCTCTGTTCTTTGATTTTGAACATTTATCCTATTTTCCCTGATGTCTAATTTCTTCATTGCGCCTTGAATTTATTTATGATGTCACCTTTTCTACTAAGGATGTGCATTCATTTTATACTTTAACATGGTACTGATCCAAACAAAATTTATGCTAAAATACTATAGAGTTTACTCAGCAGGATTTGTCATACAGTTAGTGCTTATACCAATAACTGGAACTGATCATTAGACTTTAATGTGTTTTTGCTTCTGTATGTCATATGCCTGCTTTGTCTCAATAGTAATTTTCCTTATTGTGTAAGTGATACCAGATCAACTACATGATTATTATTTTATGGTTTAGACTGGCCAAGTATTACTGAGAATTCACCTTTCCACTTTTCTCAACATTTTCTTTGAGATTCTTGATTTTTTTCCTCCAAATGAATTTCATTTTTTCTACCTGAAGTTATAATTTTGGTACTTTGGTACATTGCTTGAAACTGAATACATACACTAATTTAGATAGTAGTATCAATTGACTTGTCATTAGTAATTGACATATATTACTGTGATGATTGTTTTATTATATTCATCTAGTTTTGTTTACATCTTGGGAAATAGCCTCTCCAGGATTTTATATATTCTGTAATAATTGCATGTGGAATATCTCTTTATTTCTTGTCGTGTTGGGTTTTGCTGATAAAATAGTGAGTGGAATCTTAACAGCTTGATTTTATATCCCATAATTTTGAAAAATGTAGTTTAAAATTAAAATTTTTAGTGTATTTTAGTTTCTTAGGAAAACAAAACATCTGTAAATAGTGATACTTTTGTTTCTTCTTTGTGTGTATTTTTAAAATTTACTTTATTTTATTGCTATAGATTGTCTAAAAGTATATCTCCTGGTAATACTACCTATGAAAACTTTTACTTTTTCACTGATCTCACTAGAAGAATCTCTAATTTATAAACTG
The DNA here is from genome assembly GCF_037893015.1 of Macrotis lagotis. Classification (NCBI taxonomy): domain Eukaryota; kingdom Metazoa; phylum Chordata; class Mammalia; order Peramelemorphia; family Peramelidae; genus Macrotis; species Macrotis lagotis. Next base: position 214,989,034 of record NC_133658.1, on the reverse strand, counting down.
TATATAATAAATGCACCTAATTTTGGACTGAGATAGTTTACCATAAGGAAGCCTATCCCATACTTCTAAGTACTTTAAAAAAATTGATATATTTTTGTTCAATTTTTTTTGTTCTTCCTCTTCTGATATAATCATTTTTTTCTGTTTTTTCAATTAGTATAGTAATTTTTGTTTACAGTTTTTTGGATAAGTCAAATGTGTTATAGTATATAAGCTTTTAAATTGGTTCCTATTGCCTTGGTTTTAGTATTGATTTGTAGTTTTGTTTCTTTGTTTTAAATACCTCATTTAGATTTAAATACCACATCTATGTCATAGAGAAATTGACAGAATCACTTCTTTTTCCATTTTTGCAAAAAAACTTAATATAAAATTTTTTTGAAAGCATGAGAGAATCCATCTTTTATTTTTTTATTGGGTTCATATATGAATATATCAGTTCCTTTTTTTCTGGGATTAGGTTACTTAAATTATCTATTGTTGATTCTATTAATATGATAATTTTACATTTTTTAAATTGAAACAAAATTATATGCAATAAATTATTTTCTTGTTTGACAGTTTAAAATCAAATTAGTTAAAGATAAATTGATTTCTTTTATAAAGTGAGGTTCTAGTTTTATTAAAATTACTTTTAAAAGAAATTCTATTAACTTCTTTGATTTCCAGAATTGCTATTTTTAAGGTTTAATATTATGTGTTTAATTTGTTTATTTTTTAATTTTTTAGTTGTATATATACTAATATGAATGTATTATTTCTTTCTTTTTTCTTGAAAGTGAAAGAGATATAAATGTGCCTCTGATCCAGAGGTTCATAACCATTTTTTGGTGTTGTAGGGAACTCTTCTCATAATTTCACATTTTTGAGTGAATAAACCATAATCTATGTTTATTAAAGAAAAATCATATATTTAAATAATAAGAAAAATAAAACTAAGAAATTCAGTCACAAATTGGGAATTTTTCTCATTATCCTTGTCTTTAATGAAATTATACATTTGCTCTACACTATATTTTTGATCCACTAATTCTTTAGGAATAGGTCATTTCCATTTTTGATATATAATTTTTATTGAATTGTAGCTAGTAAAAGAGTTTTCTGTTTTTCTGCATTTGTCTTTGTCATTTCTTCCCTAATATATAGTCACTTTGAGTAATGGTACCATGCATAAGTTAGAAATAGTTATAGTGTTTTCTATTCCCATTCAATAATCTCTAACTTTACTACTATTCCACTAAATAATTTTCTTGGTATTTATTTTTATTTACTTTTTTCTACCTCTGAAAGGGATACATTGAAGTTTCTTATTATAATAGCAATACTGTATTTTTATCCTTTTAACCCATTAATTATGTAGATAGATGTTATGTCTTAAGTTTATATGTTTAGTCTTGGTACTAAATTATTATGTATTCTACATAATATGTAAAATAATATGCAGAATATGTATAATAGGATGCTTAATATAGTTTCTCTGTCAAGTTTAATCATTTACTTCTGCTGCTTTAGAGTTTGAAATCATAATTACTACCATTGCTTTATTTTTTCTTCATTTGAAGTATAATAGGTTTGCTCTAGCATTTTAGTTTAACTCTTCATGGTTAATCATTTTTAAATTATATTCCTAACAATTTGCCCATGGTTGGAATATCGTTTCTTTTAAGATAATCAAAACATAACAGAAAACACCTTTCCCTTTACAATAAAACAGGATATTGAAGTAGGTCCCCAAACAAGTTGTAAATGAATCATCATTGAATGTTATTATTGTGAAAAACCTTATAAAAATCAGCTCATAATCTCTTATTTTACCAATAAGGAAAATGATATTCATCAATTCCAATCTTCATTAGAATTAACTCACCAAATGTGGCATGGTGAACCAATGGCAGAGCTAGGTTTTCTCTGGTTCATTTTCTATCATCTCAATAGAGTGAAAAGCAGCATGTTCTAGTGAAATTCTACTCCATTTTTTTCCACATTAGGAAATTGAAGCAGAGTAATATTAAAATATGTGTCTAATGAAAGCAGCAATAGATTTGAAGTTCAGGGATCTATATGTGAATTCTGGTACTTGATAGCTATGTGACCTTGGACAGTATTTTTCACTTCTCTGAAACTCATTTATCTTATTTGTAAAATGAAAGAACCTAACTCACAGATTAGTTGCAAATGAACATTTATAACTTTTAATACAATACATTTTACATGCAGTAATACCTGTTAGTGATTGAACAAAGAAGCAAACATGCCAGTCCTTTCAAAAGAGCAGGAAATGATGGGGTATGTGTAGGTCTTGTCTCCTAAGATCTCTCCCCCAAAGGAAAGTGGAGAATGTGCTCCAGGTGCAAGTTGAGCCAGCTGGTAAATTTTGATGTGGGGAGAATTACAAAAAAAATGTTCTCTCCATCATTTTATTTTAAGCTGTCTTCAAACCTGAACTCTTGGTCCCAAGGACTCTGAGTGAATTACCAGAATTAAATACACAAAGTGAAATTATAAACAAGTTCTCTTTTTCCTGTATGAACAAGATAGGATGGGTAGGAGCAACATAGGGAAGGAGAGATTGGTAGTGATGAAAAAATATATAAATATAGATATTTATATTTATAGATATATATATATAAACACACAGCTATCTGCATATATGGACATATATGTGTATATGCATAGATTGTGTGATGTGTCTAGTTTTTGTATCATCTATTTGATAGAATGCAGCAAATAACAAGTGAGAATATATCTATGAACCATTAATGAAATATGTTTATCTATATATATAGTATTTCATGCATATGTTGTATATAAACACACATGCAAACACAGAATAAGCACATATGCATATATATATATATATATACATATGCATATATGTTCACATACATACATATACACATAAAATGCACCAGACCCATAATTAGAATAAGGTCATTAGGGTTTTGCTCTAGGGTACTGTGGACTGCATACTCCTTGGTGAGGTGGAATGTGAGAAGTCAGGATGGACTAAAGGTATGGGCATTTTCCTTACTTTTTTTCCATAGGTTCAAATGCAAAAGGGTTTCAATATAAGAAAGCAAAGCAAAACAATAACATTTGATTCACCTCATTAAAGAGTACAAAAGTGGAAACAAGCTGTCATTCATTATGCATTTAGACATGTAAGGGACCTTAAAAACCATCTAGCTTAACATGTACTGGTTCTAAAATTTAAGCATATAATGCACAAACACACACACATATATACACACATCCATACAAATACATATATAAATATATATACGCACGTGTGTATGTGTGCACAATACCCATAAACACACATATGCATGTGTGTATATGTATGTATGTCAATATACATGAAGTATGCATCCGGTCTTGTGTTCTGTCCATTATGATATTATCTAACAAATTTTGAACTGACATCACCCATCCCAATAGTGACCACTATTTAACTTTCTCTTCATTGTTGACTCCCTGGCCCTTTGGATTATTGATATTTATGAATTCTATGATTTGACTTTAGTAAGTTCTTCTTAAAAAATATTTTAAAAGGTAAGCCTAAAGCTGGAAGTAACTTTGAGTAAATCATTTAAGAATAAAAAAAAAGTAAAATTCTTTAGATAGCAAAGCAAATTCTCATTCATTGATCTTTCAAAAATATTTATCATGGATCTAGTGTGAGCAACATAATTTTTTGTGTTAGATATAGAGGAAACAGATTTGAGGGGCTTACAAAATTTCTCTTCTTTCAGTAAACATAATTTAGTAATGGAGTAAAACATTCACTCATAATTATTATCAGTTAGTTTGCAATCTAGATTAGTATGATATAGAGGAGGAAGAGAAGGGAATAAGTGAGTAATCATTTATATATCACCTACATTGTGTCAAATGCTGTAAGTTGATCCTCACAACAATCTTGTGTGGTAGAGTGGTTAATATCTCCATTTTACAGCTTAAGAAACTAAGACAGAGGACTACATGACTATTAATACCTGAGGGGATACATTTGTACTCAGGGCTTCTGACTTCAAATCTAATGTTCTATCCCCACCTAGCTGCCTCAGTGAAAGGAAGAAGACATATCACTCAAACTATGTTATAGTTATGAGACACCTTGGAGGATAAGACTCATATTTTAATCTATTTTTTGTTATCATGGTAATCATAGGGTCTACATATAGGATAAAGTTTATAGTACTTGAAGGGATATGAATTTTTATTTACCACAATCCTTCCATATTTACAGTTTAGGATCCTGGGGTCCACAGATACTAAGGAATTTGCCCAAGCTTATATAGACTTTTCTGCCTGCAGTCTTTAGAAATACCAAAAATCTCCCCTATCCTTTAAAAAATAATAAATATAAAAATAAAGACTTTACTTAGTTCTACCATCACCCTAATTTATTCTCCTATATTATACTTTTACAGCCACACTTTTTAGGGGGGACAAAAGGTATAAATATGCATAGTTTCCATATTCTCTTTTACCTTATTTCTCAGTCATTTACACTTTGCTTTCCATCACCACTATTGGCCTGATAGGGCCTTCTCCTTTGAAGATGTTCATAATATTTATCATATCCTATGTGAGGGTATACCCAAAAGTACTGTCTTAGAGTCTCCTCCATTTGCTCACTTTAAGGGTAAAATCCATGGATTAAACCAACTTTTTAATGCAGTCTCTCCTGAAATCTATAGATCCAGCACTCAACTCTCTTTTACAGCACATAACAGATGATTAATAATGTTTCTGATTGACACATTCAGGATTCAAATCAAAGTCATACTTTCAAAGCTAGTTCTTTCTCCATGATATGTACAGTATGTATTTTAATGAATAAATTATATCAAGCTAATTACATTTTTGTCTTTTAAAATATATTGATATCTTCTGTTTTCATATTACCTTCATTTCCAAATCTATTACTTCCATTCTATTCCCCAGAGAACTTCCTTGCAGCAAAGGATAATAACTTAAAGAGTGAAAAAAGTGAAAAAATTCTTATAGATTAAATGTTCAACATGCATATCACACTCTGAAAAGAAGATGGGATGGTTCATTTTCTCTTCTGTTCCTTAGGGCCAGACTTAATTATTACATACTATTACTTATAGTCATAGAGCAGAAGTCAGATATTTTGGAACCAATCTCATAGACATAAAGTAAAAAAAGAACTAATGGGAATACGTCTTTAATGTTTTTCCTCTGATGTGACATGAGTTATCATTTTGCATAATGTGTGTACATTATGTGGTTGCACATATACATGCTTGTACATATAAGTGTGTATGTGTGTGTGTGAGAGAGAGAGTGTAGATCCTTTCATTCTCTTTCTCTCCTGTCAACTCTGTGGGCAGGCAAAAAAGAAAATTGCTTGTGTGAAACAGTAAGAGTACTTGGTTGAACTCCCAAGTTTTACCATTGAACCACCCCAGGAATGGATTTTCAATACTAAGAGTCTCAGGTCTACTCTTTGATATATATTTGAGTATATGATATTTCAGCTTCCTCTTTTGTGTTGTTTTCCCTCATTAGATTGTGATCTCATTGAGGGTAGCATTTAACCCATATTCATATCCTCAAGGAGGACTCATAAAAAACTGAGTTTGCAGACAAAATAGGAGCACAGTCCTAAAGAAAAAGTGTCAGGAATACTAAAATCTACATTGAAATGAAGTTGATAAAAGGACAGAAATATAAGTGTTTTATTTCTTTGTATAGATTGGGAAAGATTACTATCAAAGAAGGGTTATGATTACATATCAGGAATAGATGTGAAAATAAAATGCCTACATGTAAAAAAAAGTTGAATTTTGCAACTCTTCTTATCTAAAAATAATGGTTTTGTACTGGGAGGGATAAAACAAAAATAGTTAATATTGAATGGAAACATGGGAAATGGAAGAAAAGTATAACATTAAGTTTTTTTTTCATGACTTCAAGTGACTGGGTGAGTTATACACTTGGGTACCAAAGAAATGAAAATTGTGATTACTGAGTCACTGTCAATGATTTTTTGAAGTTTTTGGATAATAGGAGAAGTGCTGCTAGACTGGAAAAATTCAAATTTTCCATTTTTTGAAAGGCAAAGGGGAGCCTTTAAACTATAGAAGAATGAACTTGACTTTGAGTTCTGGCAGAATTCTATGAAAAAATTATTAAAAGATTTTATTTTGAACATTTAGAAAGTAAACAGTCTTCAGCTAGCATGACATCTTCAAGAATAGCTCATGCAAGACTAGCCTCATTTTTTAAAAAATTTAAATTTAAAATTTTTTGATTATTAGAGTTATTTTTAAAATTTATTTTCATTCATATATACATGTATATTTTCAAGTTACAAAATTTCCTTCTACCCTCCCTTCCAAGTCCCCTCCTCTCAGCAGTGAACAGTCAGGTTAGCTCTGTACATTAGTTATTTTCAGTATGAGGAATTAGAATTAAAGGAAAGAAATACAGAAGAGATAATTTTTATAAAGTGTTCATTAGGTTCTGAAGGATTGTTTTTTGTGTTTTGGTTTTTTTCCTCTGGATGGGGATAGCATAATCCATAGCTGCTCTAATACAATTGTTCTAGCTCTCTGAACTGCTGAGAAGAACTGCTTTCATCAGGGTTGTTCATCTCACAACATTGTTGTTTATGTGAACGTTGTTCTTTTGGTTCTGCTCCCATTGCTTAGTCTCATTATATGTAAGACATATTATTTAATTTTTATTCATGAAGTGGCACTTTCTCACACTGGATATTAATCTTATATTTAATCTTATATTTGATGAACAATTCATTTCCCCAATTGTTTTATTTCATTTTCATTTTTCTATGATTACTCAAAAGACTTTTATTCGATTTGATCACTGTATAACCTAGCCAATATTTCTCTATCTTGCATACAGGGAATGAGATTCTTTTTTTTTTAACAAAAATTTGCTAAAGCCAAATTTGACTGAGTACAGCATTGAACTATCTACCAAATCTAGTTAATGTGTCAAAATATGATATGAAGACATAATGGTATCTGTCTATAATCACAGTGATGAACAGAAGAACTAAGACTAGGCAATCTCTTGAGACTGGGAGTAGAATGAGATAAATATAGGTTCCACATTAAACTCATCATTTAATATGATGAAATCTCAGATGCAGAAGGCCTCCAGGACTGTAGGTTTTCTTTTTTTTTTAAAAATTTTCTATCATTCCCAGTGGTTCTTATTTACTGTCTAAATCCCATCAACAACAAAAAAATGGCACAAAAGAAAAAAAAATCCAAACAACCCTCCTCAGGATAAGGATACATAGTCAAACCAAAAAAAAATCTCATATTGACTTTTTAAAAATATGAATGTCTCATTGCTGGCACAGTTGGCACAGAGTATCTGGTCTGAAGTTAAGAAATCTACTCTTCAATCACAGATATTTATCATCTGTATGCTCTGGGAAAGTCATTTAATATCTTTTTGCTTTATTTTCTTCAACTGTAAAATTGGGGATTAAAATAGCACCTACCTCTTAGGGTTGTTATGAAGATTAAATATTTGTAAGAAAAAAAAGTGAGGGACTTCCTTTCCCTAAGTCCACCCTGAAGGATGAAGATAATGTGATTCATCATTAGTACATTGGACTCATGGTTTATCATTGTGTTTGTCAGAGTTCTAAAGTCTATCATTATTTTATATAATTATGTTGTCATTTTATGTTATTTTCATTCTGTTCCATTCACTATGCATCATATTAGAGAGATTTCAGTTTCCTCTGAAAATTTTCATTTCATTGTTTATGACACAATAATATTCCATTACATCTATAAGCTGTTATTTGTTTAGTTATTCTCAAATCTGTTGTCATCCCCTTAGTTTCTAGTATTTTTGTATTATGAAAAGAATTTTTGCAAATATTTCTGTACATAGACCTTTTCCTTCTTTTTAAAAAATCTCTTTGGACTATTGGTTGAGTTAAATGGTATACATAACTCGGTAACTTTTTGGTGAAAGTCCCAAATTTCTTCGTGGAATTTGGGTTAAAATAGTAATAGTAATGAGAATGATGATGATGATGATGATAGTTATTATTGTAAAATTCTAGATTTACTTATCTAGATTAGGCTGGAAGTGCAGATACTGTTCATTGACTTGGTCCTTTCTGATCAGTAAAACTGTTTTAACTTGCTCTGATTCCAACCTCGGCTGGTTTTTTCTCCTTAAGCAACCTGGAGGCCTCCTGCATCTGAGAACTCATCATATTAAATGATGAATTTAAGGTGGAAGAACCTGTATTTGTCTCATTCTACTCCCAGTCTCAAGAGATTGCCTGGGTCTTAGTTCTTCAGTTCATCACTGTGATTATAGACAGATATCACTATGTCTAGACATCATATTTTGACACATTAACTCAATTTGGTAGATAGCTCAATGCTGTTCTCAGTCTAATTTAATTTTAGCAAATTTTTGTTTAAAAATGTTTCATTTCCCTGTATTCAAGATAGAGAAATATGGGCTAAATAATACAGTGATCAAATCAAATAAAAATCTTTTGATAATCACTAATAAATTAACGTCAATTTGTAGAGCAATTTGATGTCATTAAACATTTCCTCACAATTAGACCTGCCTTAGAATGCAATGAGCTGTCTAGGAAGTTATAAAACAAGGTTATAAAAAGTTATAAAACATGAAGTTATAAAACAAGGAAAAGAAAGATTGTTAGCATTATTGTAGAGGGGATCTTGTTTCCCTGTAGGTTTGCATTCATGATCTTTTGACTTATATTTCAGATTTTATGATTTATATCACATCCTTTCTTGTGATAAGATTTGACTAAAAGTTTTGGAAAAATAGCATGGCCACACTAAACATAGGCAGGCTGAAGTTATAGGCCACCTTAGGTTGAAAAGTAAAATTAAAGGGCCTGGGTGATCACATACAATTTACAGGTCTATCCAAACTCAGTCTTAACCATAGAGGACATATATGAAATTCCTCCTGTCTTATACAGAATGTTATCTAAAATTCCTACTACACAATGACCATATAACTTAAGTATTATATTTTAATAGAATTTATAGAAAATTCTGTATGACAAAATGTTCTTCTGAGATAAGAGGCCTGCTTTAATAACTCACTGTGCTATGAATATGGCCAGAAATTCACAAAAACTATTACATGTGATTTAAAAGCCCTGAAGGTCTTAACAAGATGCAAAAATTTAAAAATATAGACCTAATAACAGACTATAGATCTGCTGTCTAAGGATCTACCTAGTTCAGTTTAGAGAGGCCCATCATCTGCTGTTTGCATGCTCTTTAACTTTTGATCCTTATATAACATAGATCATTTCTTCAGGTGGAAAAACTCTTATAGCTGAACTAATGTGAAGATTACCTACAATAAGAAAATCACAGATTTTTCAGTTCAGGTCTTTTATCTTTTAAAAAGCTGTATGCTGTTTGGAAATAAATGTGTATTTGGTTGCAGAGAATTGTGGTTCAAATCACAACTCTTACTTATTACTAGTTTTATCTTAAATAATCATTTTACCTTTTTGAACCTTTTTAAAATTTATGTCAAGTGAGAAATTGGACTAGGTTATCTACAGTCATTCTTCCAACTTAGAAACCTTATTTCTTTTTGTATTTTCCCCTCCAAGAAGAATATTCCATTGGGGAATGATCCAACCAGTGGTAAAAGAACAGACAGTTTAGCCTCATGATGCTCCATTCATCATTTGGGCAAGGACTGTGCTGCTTAGGCTGATGAGTAGTTAACTGAATACTTGGCCTTCTGACAGAAATAAATTCTCCCACCATTAGAAACCAGTTCATGTCATAGGCAAATGCAATTCAGGTTGCTAAGAAGGCTAGAATACTGGTCCAGATCTGCTTGCTCAGGTGTCACAAAATTAAAAGAACATGTGCATTTAGAAAGGTGATGACCTATGATGCAGATGTTCCATTGCCTGGATATGCAGCCCAGAGATCTAGTCACAGACAGAAAGATTGAAACTCTGTATAACTATCCTCATTTAATGTGGTCATCTGTTCCTTGGTCTTTGCCAGTTATCCAGGGTGTCAATGCCCCTGCAATGACTAGAAGAAAACTGCCCTTCTAGCTTCACAGATGGGATTGAGGAAGTTAGATGTTGTCATGGTGATGATTATCACTGAAAGGAAAAGAACAGAAGAGACTGCAAAATGGTAATCAAGAATAGTAGGAAGTATGGAAGTAAGAATAGCTTTTGACCTGAGTGAGAGGGTGAGAGAAAAGCTAAATTTTAAGAAACAAAATAAATGTGATTTAATAGGGAAAATAAAATGATCTACTGATTTTTCTTGAATTAATTTTGAACCTATATTACATTAATAGAAATACATTCTCTAGAATAAAGGAGTTGTTACCTTCTTTATCTTCTGTCCTGGACAACTGTGTCTAAAATATTGTATTCACTTCTGGGTACCACATTTCAAGAAAGACATTGACTTTCTTGTAATGTATTTAGAAGAGAATGAATAGAATAATTAGCATTTAAGACATCATTCTGTGGAAAATGGTAATAGTTAGTTTGAAAAATAAAGACTTTGAAGAGATTTAATGGTGATTTAATGGGATTTGAAAGACCTATCATGTGGACGAGAGTTTATACTTTTTGAGTTGAGTTCTATTTGGTCCAGAAGGCAGAATTAGAATAAGAAGCAATGGATGGAAGTTGCAGAAAAGATGATTTTTGAATAAAATTTGGAGTGGTGTTGGGGAGGAAAATCTTAATAGTTAAAACTTTTCCAAAGCAGAATATCTTGTGTTCTTCAGCTAGAGATTAGATGGTGACTTGAAAGGAGTGTTGTAGAGATTATTTTTCTTTTGATTTGATCTGGATAAGATGATTTTTGAGATTCCTTCCAGCCTTATGATGCTTGATTTTTTTTATCAAATGGCTTATATTTAATTATATTTAATTTCCATTAAATGAATTAATTAGTCATGTTAATAATGCCTATTCATTTTCTTCCTTATTGTAGCTGAAGCTCACTGTACTGCTCATATAGGTTCCTTTACTTCATGCCTTCTAAAGGCACAATCTATATTTATTTGAACTTGATGGTTGGAACATGGCAAAAAGAGGATATTTGCATTCTGGCTTTGTAAAAAGGAAATAATCCATTGATTCCTAGGACTTATCCAAATAGGCAAAATTAAAGACAAAACAAAAAATGCCATACTATAATTGGCAGTTTACATTGTAATTTAAATATGAAATAGCAGACTATTGATAGACTAAAGTGAATAGTCAGACTTGTGAGAACTTGAGAATACTTTGAAGTTACTTTATACCATTTGCCCTCCCTCTACCACCCTATATTCTCTGAACTTAAGGTAGTAGATTATTTAAAATAAGTGCAATGGGCCATATTTTATGTCTAAGAGTAAAGACTGATTCTGCCTTTTCAGGTAAACCAAGTATATTTCTGTAACAAATATTCTGGAAAATGGTGAGTTCATTAAGTGGCAATATCAAAGCAGCTGATTCTGCTAGTAGATGGCCAGCTCAACTAAGCAGAAAAAGGGCTCATTAGTTAAAACAGCTAATGAAACAAATTTCAAAAACATTTGAGGTTTGTTCATCTATGGTCTCCTTTTGCTGCCATACTGATGATATAAGAGTAGAGAAAAAGGGGAAACAGAAATCATTCTGGAGATTTCATAGTTGATTCTTGTCCTACATTATAGAAGAAGACCAAAGTAATATCATTATATTAAAGATGAGTTAGTGTGTCTGACTGTGGCTAAGACCAGTGTAAGTTTAGAATGCTCTACCGTATGTCAGGCACAAATAGTCTATGTGAATACCTGGGATAGTTACCCTAAACTTACATATTCTTTGAGCTACTTCAATTATGCCTTGCTTATAAAGCACAGCACCCTCTCTGATGAGGGCATACCATGTTGGGTTTACGTGAGTCAGTCTCCCATACTTCACCATCAGTTCCAAAGTTCTTAAGGGAGAACTTCAGGATTTCTTCTTCAGATACCCCATAGCACTTGCTCTGTGTGAACTCTCCATAAAATAGTCTTTTTTTGGCAAGTATGCACCTGCTATGTGAACCATATGACCAAATAATAATAGTTTAATCTCTGTAGTAACATTTGAATGCTTGACAGTTTAGCTTGAGAAAGGACATTGGTGTCTAGTGATCCTGCCAAGTGAGCTTCAGAATTTTTCCTAAGACAATTTAAATGGAAGCAATTCGTGGCACCAGTTTTACAGGCATAAAGCAATGATATCAGCACAATGGATCTGTAGACCTTCAATTTGGTAGTAAGTCCAATATCTCTTCTCCACCACACTTTCTTTTGGAAACTTCCAAATACTGAGCTATTCTGGCAATGTGGAACTCCCTGGAAAGCATAATGCCAAGTTAAGTGAAATTATCCACAGTATTCAGAACTTCTCCATTTGCTGTAATTGTTTTATCCACATAGGATTTTGTGGTGATGACTGATAGAGTACCTGTGTTTTCTTGGTGTTGATTGATAGGACAACGTTAATATAAGCAGCTGAGAATCAAATGATACTTTCCTGCATCTCAGCTTCAGAGTCTGCATTGAGTGTGCAATCATCTGAAAAATAGAAAATCATGCATCAACACTCCCTCCACTTTGGTCTTAGCTTGTTGCCTTTACAAGTTGAATAATTTACCGGCAGTGTGGTAGCTGACGTTGTTGAGTTCAATCTCAGTGAAGGTATTTGATAATATGGCTGAAAACATCATGGTAAAAAGTATGTGAGTAATATAATTTATATTATATTTATATAATATTATAAATTTACAATTTATAATATAATTCTTATAATTTCATAATCTATTGGATGCCAATATTTTCCATGAGAGTTATATTCAAGATGTTTTATTGCATTAAGGCAAATGGAAAACAATGTTTATGAAGAGATCATGAGATGCACAAGTCTTCAGTAGTAGATGATCATTGTTGTTGTTGTATCCAAACCTACCCTAGCTTCATGGTGCCGTGGCCACTCCAGAAAAACATCTTACAAAGTTCTGACTTCATTAAGTTGATCTTTAATTTCCAGTTTTGTTTCCCTCAGGGCTGCTATTTGGATATGATACCTGCTGTTTTCTTGCAACAATTGCTATTTGATTTCAAGTTTACTGGATCTTGTGTTGTCTATGCATGGGCACACATTCCATGAATTGATAATGATTGGAGTCAAAAGACTGTCCAGATACTCAGGGGCCTGACAGTGAGGAAACAACCCTATGATCTGAACCATTAAGTCATTAAGTCCCTTGTAATTTACCCTTACCATCCACCCTCTCTATGCTTCTCATGAGTCCTTTACTTGAAGATCACACATTTTGTTCAGTTCTGGTCATTTCATTGAAAAGATTTGAAAGTTCCTTATTTCATTGATTATCCATCAATTCCCCTGAAAAAATATTTTCAGTTTTGCTAGGGAGTTAGTTCTTGATTGTAATCCATAGTTTTTTGCCTTCTGCAAAATTATATTCCAAACCCTATGATCCCTTACAGTAAAAGCTACTAAAATTTGTTATCCTCACTGTAGCTCCATATTTCAATTATTTCTTTCTGACAGCTTGTAACAGTTTCTCCTTGATTTGGGAGTTCTGATATTTGGTTATAATATTCCAAATTTTCATTTGGGGATCTGTTGCAGGAAGTGATCAGTAGGGATTCTATCAATTTCTAATTTAACTCTGCTTCTAGGATATCAGGGCAATTTTCCTGGAAAATTTCTTTTAAAATGAGGTCTATATTTGAAGCAATTAACAAATTCAGCAAAATAGCAGGATATAAAATAAACCACAAAATCATCAGCATTTCTATATATGAACAACAAAGCCCAAGAGCAAGAGATAGAAAGAGAAATTCCATTTAAAGTAATTTCAGACTACATCAAATACTTGGGAATCTACCTCCCAAGGACAACCTTGATACTGTATGAACACAATTATAAGACACTTCTCACACAAATAAAGTCAGATCTAAAAAATTGGAAAAATGTCAATTGCTCATGGTTAGGCCAACTAATATAAGAAAAATGATAATTCCATCCAAATTAAGTTACTTTTTTCAGTGTCATGCCAAATAAACTATCAAATAACTATTTTATTGAACTAGAAAGTATAGTAACAAAATTCATCTGGTGGTACAAAAGATCAAGAATATCAAGGAAAATTATGAAAAAAATGTAAAGGAAGGTGGCCTAGCTCTACCCAATCTAAAATTATGCCATAAAGCAGCAGTCATCAAAACTGCTTTTTACTAGTAAGAAAAGTATAATGGATCAGTGGATTAGCATAGGTTCAAAAGAAAGAGTAGTAATTGACTACAATAATCTAGCATTTCAGCTTCTGGGATCAGAATGCACTATTGGACAAAAATTTGGGGGAAAACTGGAAAATAGTATGACAAAAACTAGATGTAGATCCAGATCTCATACCCTTTACCAAGACATAAATTGTAATATCATAGATAAATTAATAGACCAAAAAACACTTTATCTGATCTATGGAAAAGGAAGAAATTTCTGACCAAATAAGAATTAGAGCACAGTATAAACTGCAAAATGAATGATTTTGGTATATTAAATTAAAAAGGGTTTTCACTAATAAAATCAATGCTGCCAAGATTAGAAGGAAAGCAGAGATCTGGGAAACAATTTTCACAACATAGGAGTTCTGATAAATGTCTCATATTTTAAATATACAGAGAATTGCATCAAATTTATAAGGTTACAAGTCATTCCCCAGCTGATAAATGGTCAAAGATTTTGAACAGAGAGTTTTCAAATGAAGAAATTAAAACTATATATAATCATATAAAAAATCATTACTGATTAAAGAAATGCAAATTAAAAAAAAACTATGAGGTTCCACCTCTCACCTATCAAATTGGCTAAAATGACAAAAAGGGAAAATGATCAATGTTGGAGAGGTTGTAGGAGGATTGGATCACTGATGTTTTGTTGATGGAGCTGTGACCTGATCCAACCATTTTGGAAAGCAATATGGAACTATGTCCAAAGAGCAATAAAATTTTTGACTAAGAAATTCTGATATGAGGTCTATATCCAGAAATAACAAAAAAATTGGGAAAAGTCCCACATAGTAAAAAAAAGAATTGGATTTGAGATGATGCCCACCAACTGAAGAGTGCCTGAACAAATTATAGTATATAAATGTTATAGAATAATATTATTCAATAAAAAATCATGAATGGTCAGACTCTAGAGACATTTGGAAGGAATTACAGGAACTGATTCTGAGTGACAGGAGCAGAACTAGGAGAACATTATATACATTAACAACAACATTGTGAGATAATCAGCCTTGATAAATACAGCTATGATTAATAGCTCAGAATGCCCTGACAACCCTAGGAGACCAGCTATGGACAATGATATCCTCATCCAAAGGAAGAAAAACAAAACAAAATAAAACAAAAACTCTACAGAATCTGAATGAATACCACACTTTCTTTTAAAAAAATTTCTCATATATTTCTTTCCTATCTCACTCATAGATTTCTTTCTTTTCCCTTAATTCTAATTCCTCATATTGAAAATGACTAATCTGTTAACATGTTAAACATAAATGTGTATGTACAATATTCAGCTGTTTACTGCTGAGGAGAGGGGGGTAGAAAGAGAGAGTGGAAAGAAATCATGTCACTTAAAAATATGCATATGCATTTTCATGAATATTTGAAAAACTTTCATATGAGGTAAATTGAAAATATAAATTATCAACTGAAAAAACTGAGGTCTAGGTTCTTTTTTTTTGGTCATGACTTCAAGTAGTCTAATTATTTTTAAATTATCTCTCCAGGATCAGTTTTCCAAATCAGTTGTTTTTCCAGTGAGATATTTCATACTTTTTCTTAGTTTTTCATGCTTTTTGTTTTATTATCTCTTGATTTCTCACAAAGTCATCAACTTCCCTTAGGTCCATTTTACATTTTATTGAATTATTTTCTCCAGAGAGCTTTTGTATCTCATTTTCCATTAAAAAAAAAAACAAACTTTGAGACTGTTCTTTTTTCCTTCTGACCCAAATTGATTTTAAGCTATTTTCTTCAGTAGTTTTTTTGTATCTCCTTCACCAAACTGCTGGCTTGGCTTTCCTGGTTTTCTTGTGTTTCTTTCATTTCCCTTCCCAGTTTTTCCCTCACTCCCTTACTTGATTTTCAAAATCTTTTTGGGCTCTTCCATAGCCTGAGACTAATTCATATTTTTCTTGGAGCTTTTGGATTCAGAAACTTTGACTTTGTTATTTTGTGAGTATGTATTTTGATCCTCCACAGGATCATATTAATTGCCTGTGGTTGAATTTTTTCCTGTTTTTTGCTTATTTCCACAGCCTATGACTTTATTTTAACTCTTTAGTAAGGTGGGGTTCTGCTACCAGGATGGATGCATTATTCTACGTTTCTGAGGGTTTTTTGCAGCTGTTTCAGGGACACCCCCCAGAGACAGATTCTCAATTCCTCCAAGGCCTTATAAGAGGCTATGACTGCCTTCCTGGCTTGTGCTCTGGTCTGGGGATGACCACAAGAATTTCTTTATGCCCTGGAATCATTAGAAAAGTCCCTGCAGGGGCGGCTAGGTGGCATAGTAGATAAAGCACCGGCCTTAGAGTCAGGAGTACCTGGGTTCAAATCCGGTCTCAGACACTTAATAATTACCTAGCTGTGTGGCCTTGGGCAAGCCACTTAACCCCATTTGCCTTGAAAAACCTAAAAAAAAGTCCCTGCTCTGTAGGAATCAGTAAATTCTGTTGTATTTCTGCTCCTTTTCCTGGAGACTGGAATCCCAGACTGTGACCTATCCCAGATCTGAGTATGGGGTGAAGCAAAAGAGATATGCCTCAGGGATAGTTGACTCTCTTACTGTCTATCACCTGAGTGCTCTGGGAACTGCTGCCTGATGGTTCCCTAGGTCTGCTCCTGGTGCCCTGGATTGAATCTGAACTGAGGTCAGTGCTGGCACTCAGCTGTACTGTTATCTGGTGCAGCAGAGTTTTCCTGTCGACATTCCAAGGTGTCCTTGGCAATCCCTGAGCTGAGAGTTCTTGAAACCACTCACATCAACACAGACCCAGGTACCTCATGATCTGTTCTTGGATATCTGGAACTGGTTTGCTTTGACTTGGCATGGGCTGGGCTGTGTGGCCTTTCTAATCCTTGTGTAACATGACCCTTCCTGCAGATATTCTAAGTTGTCTTGTGCTGTAAAATTGATTCACTCAATTTTTTTGTAGGTTCTGCCACTCTAGAATTTGGTTAGAGTCATTATTTAAATTCATTTGGAGTGGTTTGGTAGAGAACTCATGGAATCCCTGCCTTTGCTAGACCATCTTGACCCAAAATGCCAAAATTTTATTTATGTGATATCTGTCCAACAAAAGAGTTGATACAATACTAGAAGAACTGAGTCACCATCTTATTAACATTCTCAAATAAATGAAGACAAAAAATACATTCAAGTCAAATATAAAGAAGACTCTCAGGCCATCCACAGACAAGAAAATGAAGAAGCTCATGAGGTTAATTTCATAATATATACTCATAGCAAGATGAACTATCATTTTTCATGGATTACTTAATCATATCACCCTTCAGGGTTCACAATAGTAGGGAAAAAACTATTACCTATACAAGTACAAATTATTTACACATTTTTCTGTAAAGTATGAAGAATTATAAAATAAAAACAATGAAGATGTTGAGTTAAATCTTATAAACCTCTACAATGTCTGTGTCTCAAAGAGTTTTTTTCAATTTTAAAATTATTTATTTATTTTTGAATTTTGCAATATCCCCCTAATCTCACTTCCCTCCCCCCACCTCCCACAGAAGGTAGACTGTTAGTCTTTACATTGTTTCCATGCTATACAGTGATCTAAGTTGAATGTATTGAGAGAGAAATATTCTTAAGGAAAAATATAAAATTGACAGATAGCAAAATTACATAATAAAATAACTTTTTGTTTAAATTAAATGAAATAATCTTTTGTCTTTGTTCAAACTCCACAATTCTTTCTCTGGATATAGATGGTATTCTCCATCGCAGATACCCCCAAATTCTCCCTGATTGTTGCACTGATGGAATGAGAAAGTCCGTTACTATAGATCATCAGCCCCATGTTGCTGTTATGGTGTACAATGTTCTTCTGGTTCTGCTCATCTTGCTCAGCATCAGTTCATACAAATCATTCTAGGCTGCTCTGATTTTATATCTCTTCTGATTTCTAATGGAACAATAGTGTTCCATAGCATACATATACCATAATTTCTTCAGTCATTCCACAATTGATGGACATTCACTCAATTTCTAATTCTTTGCCACCACAAACAGAGATACTATGAATATTTTTGTACAAATGATGTTTTTACCCTTTTTTATGATCTCTTCAGGGTATAGACCCAGCAGTGGTATTGCTGGATCAAAGAGTATGCTCATTTTTATTGCCCTTTGGGCACAACTCCAAATTATTCTCCAGAAGGGTTGGATGAGTTTACAGCTCCACCAAGAATGTATTAGTATCCCAGATTTCCCTCATTCCTTCCAACATTGCTCATTGTTCTTTCTGGTCACATTGGCTAGTCTGAGATGTGTGAGGTGGCTAAAGAGAGTTTTAAAAGATAGAGGACCCATATGTACAAAATATTTATAATAGATATTTTTGTGGTGACAAAGAATTGGAAATTGAGGAGATATTCATGAATTTTAAATATTTAAAGAAATAGTGCATATAAATATAATTGAATACTACTGTGCTGGAGTAGCTAGATGGCACACTGAATAGAACATCAGCCCTGGAGTTAGGAGAACCTGAGTTTGAATCTGGCCTCAGACACTTAATAATTATGTAGCTGTGTAACCTCGGCCAAGTTGCTTAACCCCATTACCTTAATAAAAATAAAAATTCTTTTTGAAAACAACACCACTGTACTATAAGAAATTATGAGCAACATGTTTTCAGAAAATCCTAAAAGAATTTAAATGAACTGAAGTCTAGTGAAATGAGCAGACCCAGGAGACCATTCAACATAGCAACAGCAAAATGATGAATTGTGAATGATCAACAATATAATGATGTAATACAATTCCAAAAGATTTATGATGAAAAATGCTATCTACTTCTGAAGGAAAAAAAAACCTTATGAAATCTGAATGCA
Source organism: Macrotis lagotis (assembly GCF_037893015.1). Lineage (NCBI taxonomy): Eukaryota > Metazoa > Chordata > Mammalia > Peramelemorphia > Peramelidae > Macrotis > Macrotis lagotis. The sequence goes on along the minus strand of NC_133658.1, from coordinate 214,969,819 downwards.
AATCAAAACATACTCTTAAAAATTTTTCTTTATTTTTCATTTGTATTTATATATATTTTTAAAAACATGGCTAATAGGGATATATTTTGCATGACTGGACATATATAATCTAAATCAATTTGCTTACCTTCTCAAGCATGAGGGAGAAAGGGAGGCACAGATGTAGGAATTCAATATATTAAATGTTGTTTTTACATGTACTTAGAAATATATATATATATATGTATATATACATATATATATATATATATATTTTAAAATTGATCTCAACTCCAGTCTACTCTTATATTTATCTACTATCTTCTCTTCTCTTGTTCTTAGGCCCACATGTTCATGCACTTATGTCTTGCTCTCAAATATATACTTGGTGTTGCAACATTTAGGTATTGGTCACTTAGTCAAGGACACTGGTACTTCAAAACAACTTGAAATCTCCAAATGAAGACTCTAGACTAAGAATTTTCAAGGACTTCTGGCCAACATGGTGGAGAGAAGGCAGGCACAATGGTAAAGTCTCCTGACATTCCCTCATATATAATATGAAACAAACATCTTAACAGAAATCCAATCTACAAAACCCAGAAAGAAAAGACAGGAGAAGATCATCTACTGCAGGATTTGTCTCCCAAGTTTGAGGCTGAGTCCATGCTCAGAGGGCAGAAATGCCTGGACAGGGTGAGAGCCTGGGAGCCTGGATTAGCCTCAGATTAGCCTGATTAGCAGCAGGGCTGGGGCCTGGGGGCCTGAGGACCTGAGAACTGAACTGGCTTGATCAATATCTGGGTGAGAGCCTGGTCAGCCAAGGGGGCATGGGTCAAGTAGGGAGTAGAGGCATTGCTTGTGGCACTGAATGTCTGGAGCTTGCCAGTAGGGCTGGAGGGAGAGTTCCAGTGTGGCAGCACTGTAGAAAATTATCCCTGGGCCCCTCTGGTCCAGAGGAACTCAGAGTACATACTTTTATTTCAAGTGAAGCCTCTTAGCAGTAAAACACAATTACAGCCCACCTCCACCCCAGGCTAAGGTATGAGCTGAAGAACAACCTAAGTTATGAATAGGGAGAGGGATTACCTCACCCCAGGGTGTAGCCAACCATTGATGAAAGGTAAAAGTATTCAACAACTTCAACCACTCCCTCCAGGCCAAAGGAGAGGGACTCAATCAAGTTCACAGACACTCCAGAGAAAGCAACCAGCACCCACTACTGGCCAGCTGGAGATATTACACTCAGGGAGAGTAAAGCCTCTAGGGATCACAACCCCAAACCTCTGTGAACAAGCCCTTCCCCCAAACAAGGTCTTAGGATAACAAAGGCCAGTGCAAAGGGAGATCCATAGAAAAATTCTTGGAAGGAAAAGAGACTAACTCAAAGAGACTTAGAACCTCTGAGGAGAATATGACCTAGCCTCCAGCACAGAAAGATTTCCTTGAAGAAATAAGGAAGGAGTTTAAAAATCAATTAGAAACTTTGGGAGAGAAAATTAACACCTTTCAAAGAAGAAAACAATTCTCTCAAAACCCCAATTGGTCAAATGGAAAACTTTCCAAAATGGAATGGATCAATTGGAAAAGGAGTTGCAAAAGGTAAATGAAGAAAATTCTCTAAAAAAGCAAATGGAGTCTGTGGAAACTATTGACTTCATGAAACAGCAAGAGTCTGTTAAACAAAACCAAAAAATAAAAAATAGAAGAAAATGTAAAATACCTCATCAACAAAATCACTGTCCTTGAGAATAGATGGAGAAGTGACAACCTGAGAATTACAGGCTTTCTTGAAAACATTGAAAAGAGAAAAAGCCTGCCCTTAATATTACAGAATTTAGTGATGGAAAATTGCCCTGATATCATTGAACAAGAAGGCAAAGTAGTTATTAAAAGAATACATCGATCCCCTCCAGAAAGAGATGCTAAAATGAAAACAAAGGAATGTTGTGGCCAAATTCCAGAACTATCAGATAAAAGAGAAAATTCTGCAAGCAACCAGAAAGAAAAAAATGTAAATACCAAGTATTCACAGTAAGGATTATGCAGGACCTGGCAGCATCAACATTAAGGGATCGAAGGGCCTGAAATGAGATATTCCAAAAAGCAAGGGAGCTTGGAATGTAGCCAAGAATTCACTATCCGTCAAAACTGAGCCTTCTCTTCCAGGGGTAAAAATGATCATTTAACAAAATGGGAGACTTAGAATAATTCCTGATGAAAAAAACAGAGCTAAATAGAAAATCTAGACATTAAACAGGATGTTCCAGACACACATGAAAAGGTAAAAAAAAAGGGGGGTAAAGAAAAAAAAACTGCTGTCCAATAAGATGAAACTGGCTATATCCCAGCACAGGAAAAGGATTCTCATAACAAATGGGGTTAAGTGGACTGCCCAAGGCCACACAGCTAGGTAATTATTAAGTGTCTGAGGCTGGATTTGAGCTCAGATACTCCTGACTCCAGGGTCGGTGCTCTATCCATTGTGCCACCTAGCCATCCCATCATAACTCTTGAGAATTGTAACTATCAGAGAGAATATACTTAGCCAAAAGTAATGAGCACTCATGACTTATCCATGAGACTGCTATCCAATGAGATGAAACTGGGTTTATCCCTAGTTAGGAGAAAGCCTCTAAAAACTCTCAAGAATTGTAACTCTATTAGAGAGAATATATTTAACCAGAAGTGATGGATAGTCATGATTTTCCATGACTCAGATAGAATGATTTAAAAATTCTACCTCCTTAAAAAGGAGGACAGGAAGGAGACAGGAGGATGGAGGGGATTGAATGGGGGTAAATCCCTTTGCATTGAGAGGTACAAAAGATCTATTGTAATAGAGGGGAAGAAGGGAGGAGATGAGAAAACATGAATCTTCCTCTCATCAGATTTGGCTTATAGTTAACTTATACACACACTAGTCAACTTAAGAAACATCTTACCTTTCAAGTATAAAAAGGGGAAAAGGGGAGGGAGGAAATGGAGATGGGGGAAGGGAAACTAATAGAAAGAAGGAAACAAAAAGGGGAAAAGGGAAAAAGGGAAATTAGAAAGAAAGGGGAGGGGTGGATATAGGAGGGCAAACACACTGAAGGTGGTGGTATTCAAAATCAAAATCCTGGGGAATATGGAATAAGTGAGAAAAGGGTGAAAATACAAATAGAGGGAGGATAGTATGGAGGGCAATAAAGAATTAGTAATTATAACTTTTAATGTGAATGGTATGAACTCTTCCTTAAAATGTAAGCAAATAGCAGAGTGTATTAAAAACCAGAATCCTACAATATGCTGAATACAAGAAACTCATTTGAAGCATATATACATATACTATACATATACATATATATGTATATATATAGTAAAGGTAAAAGGTTGGAGCAAAAATATATTTTGCCTTCAGCTGAAGTGAAAAAAGCAGGGGTAGCAATCCTTATCTCAGAAAAAGTAGCTGTAAAAATAGATAATGTTAGAAGAGATAAGGAGTGAAACTATATCCTCATAAAAGGCATCATAGATAATAAAGGGATTTCAGTACTGAATATGTATGCACCCAATGGTATAGCATCCAATTCTTAGAGGAGAAGCTGAAAGAACTACAGGAAGACATAGACAGTAAAACTCTACTAGTAGGAGACCTCAACCTCACACCCTCAGGTTTAGATAAATCTAATCATAAAACAAACAAGAAATAAGTTAAGGAGGTAAATATATTGATAGAAAACATAGTTATGATAGACTTAAGAAGGAAATTGAATGGGGATAGAAAGGAATATATGTTTTTTTTCTGCAGTACATGGCACTTACACAAAAATTGACCATGTACGAGGGCATAACAACCTAGTGATTAATTACAGAAAGGCAGAAATAGTGAATACATTTTTCTCAGATCATAATGCAATAAAGCCATATGCAATATTGGGCCAGGGAGATATAGGCCCAGAACTAACTGGAAACTGAATAACTTCATTTTAAAAAATGAGTGGATCAAGCAACAAATTATAGAAAGAATTAATTATTTCATCCTAGATAATGACAATAATGAAACAACATAGCAAAACATATGGGATACACTCAAGGCAGCTGTCAGGTGAAATATTATATACTTAAATGCTTATATGAATAAATCGGAGAAAGAGGAACTCAATGAACTAAATATGCAAGTAAAAAATCATACAAAGAACAAATTAAAACCCCCCAATTAAATACCAAATTAGAAACTCTAAAAATTAAAGAAGAAATTAATAAAATCAAAAGTAAAAAAAAACTATTGAATTAATAAATTAAACCAAGAGTTGGTTTTATGAAAAAACAATAAAATTGATAAATTTCTGGTCAATTTGATTAAAAAAGAAAGAAAACAAAATTGCTAGTATCATAAATGAAAAATGTGAACTCACCACCAATGAGGAAGAAATTAAAATAATAATTTGGAATTATTTTGCCCAATTCTACTCCAATAAATTTGACAATCTAAGTGAAATGGACAAATATTTACAAAAATATAAATCGCCCAGGTTAAATGAAGAGGAGATTAAATCCCTAAACAACCCTATCTCAGATAAAGAAATTCAAAAAGCCATCATTGAACTCCCTAATAAAAAAATCTCCAGGGCCTGAAGGATTCACCAGTGAATTCTACCAAACATTTAAGGAACAATTGATTCCAATTCTATATAAACTTTTTGGAAGAATAGGTGAAGAAAGAACTCTGCCTAACTCTTTCTGTGACATGAATATGGTGCTTATACCTAAACCAGGAAGAGTTAAACAGAGAAAGAAAATTATAGACCCATCTCCCTGATGAATATAGATGCAAAAATCTTAAATAAAATCTTGGCAAAATGATTACAACAAGTTATCATGAGGATAATACATTATGACCAAATAGGATTTATCCCAGGCATGCAGGGCTGGTTCAATATTAGGAAAACTGTTAGTATAATTAATTTTATCAATATCAAACCTTTCAGAAATCATATGATTATATCAATAGATGCTGAAAAAACTTTTAACAAAATGTAGCACCCATTCCTACTAGAAACATTAGAGAGTATAGGAATAAATGAATTATTGCTTAGAATAACAAGCAGTATGTATCTGAAACCATCAACAAGCATTGTATTCAACAGCAATATGTGAGAGCCATTTCCAGTAAGATCAGGGGTGAAAAAAGGTTGCCCATTATCACCACTTCTGTCCAATATTGTATTAGAAATGTTAGCTTCAGGAAAAAAGAGAATAAAAATAAATTGAAGGAATTAGAATTGGGAAGGAAGAGACAAAACTATCACTCTTTGCAGATGATATATCTAGAGAATCCAAAAATGTCATCTAAAAAACTACTGGAAACAATTAGCAACTTTAGCAAAGTCACAGGATATAAAATAAACCCACATAAATCCTCAACTTTTTATATCTATATCATCTATATCTATATCTATATCTATATCTATATCTATATCTATATCTATATCTATATCTATATCATCTATATCCATGTCTATGTCTATGTCTATGTCTATGTCTATATCTATATCTATATCTACATCTGTATCTGTATCTGTATCTGTATCTTTTTCTCCATCTCCATCTTTCTCCATCTCCATCTCCATCTCCATCTCCATCTCCATCTCCATCTCCATCTCCATCTCCATCTCCATCTCCATCTCCATCTCCATCTCCATCTCCATCTCCATCTCCATCTCCATCTCCAGCTCCATCTCCAGCTCCTCCAGCTCCAGCTCTCTCTCTCTCTCTCTCTCTCTCTCTCTCTCTCTCTCTCTCTCTCTCCTTCACTAGCAAGATGAAGCAGGAAGAGCTAGAAAGAGAAATCTCATTCAAAGTAGCCACAGACAATATAAAATATCTTGGAGTCTATTTGCCAAGGCAGACTCAGACACTTTTTTGAAAACAATTGCAAAACACTTCTTACGCAAATAAATTCAGATTTAAATAACTGGGCAAACATTAACTGCTCATGGATAGGTCAAGCTAAAACTATAAAAATGACAATTCTACCAAAACATAACTACCTGTTTAGTGCCCTGCCTATCAAAATTCCAAAAAATTGCTTTAATGAGTTAGAAAAAGTTGTAAGTAAATTCATAAGGAGAAATAAAAAGTCAAGAATTTCCAGGGATTCAATGAAATAAAGTGCAAAAGAAGGAGGCTTAGCCCTACCAGATCTAAAATTATATTATAAAATATCAGTCATCAAAACTGCCTGGTATTGGCTAAGAAACAGAGTGGTGGACCAGTGGAACAGACTAGGTGCAATATCTGAAATGATTATAGTAATATGCTGTTTGATAAACCCAAAGAGTCCAGCTATTGAGATAAAAACTCTGTCTTTGATAAAAATTGCTGGGAAAATTAGAAGTTTCTATGGAAGAAACTTAAACTAGACCAACACCTCACACCCTATACTATGCTAAGATTCAAATAGATACAGGATTTAGGCATAAAAAAACTATATTACAAGCCAACTAAAAGATCAAGGAGTAGTTTATCTGTCAGATCTGTGGAAATGAAAGCAGTTTATGACCAAGGAAGAGATGGAGAACATCACTAAAAAGAAACTAGATGGTTTTTATTACATTAAATTAAAAAGCTTTTGCACAGACAAAACCACTGTAACCAAGATCAAAAGAAATGTAGTAATCTGGGAAAGAATCTTTACAATTAATATTTCTGACAAAGGACTCAATTCTAAAAATAAATAGAGAACTGAGTTCAATGTAAAAAAAAATACAAGCCATTCCCCAAATGACAAATGGTCAAAGGATATTCAAAGGAAATTTACAGATGAGGAAATCAAAGTGATCCATAGTCATTTAAAAAATGGCTCTAAATCATTACTTATCAGAGAAATGCAGATTAAAGCATCTCTGAGGTACCACCTCACACTTCTCAGACTGGCCAATATAACCAGAAAGGACAGTGATCAATGTTTTCCAACACTGATGTGGGAATGTGGGAAACCTGGGACACTAGTACATTGTTGGTGGAGCTGTGAACTCATCTACCATTTCTGGAGAGCAGTTTGGAACTGTGCCCAAAAGACAACAAAAATGTGCATACCCTTTGATCCAGCAATACCACTACTCAACTTGTACCCTAAAGAGGTGATGAAAAAGTGTGAAAGCATCCCTTGTAGAACAATGTTCACAGCAACACTGTTTGTGGTGGTGGCAAAGCATTGTAAATCAAATAAATGTCCTTCAATTGGGAATGGGTTGACAAATTGGTATATATGTATATATGTATATATATATATATATATATATGTATATATATATATGTATATGTATATGTCATGGAACACTATTGCTCTATTATAAACCAGGAAGGATAGCAATTCAGGGAAGCCTGGAGCAATTTGTATGAACTGATGCTGAGCAAGATGAGCAGAGCCAGAAAAACACTGTACACCCTAACAGCAACATGGGGATGATGATGATTAACCTTGATCGACTTGCTCACTCCATCAGTGCAACAATCAAGGACCATTTGGTTCTATCTGTGATGGAGAATACCATCGGTATCCAGAGAAAGAATTGTGGAGTTTGAATAAAAACCAAGGACTATTACCTTTAACTTAGAAAAAAAACTGATTTCTTATTATGTAATCTTGCTATCTCTTATACTTTATTTTTCTTCCTTAAGGATATGATTTCTGTCTCATCACATTCAATTTGGATCAATGTATACCATGGAAACAATGTAAAGACTGGCAAATTGCCTTCTGTGCAGGTTGGGAGGAAGGAAGTAAAATTAGGGGGGGAAATTGTAAAACTCAAAATAAATAAAATTATTAAAAAGAAAAAAAAAGAATTTTCCATGATCTCAGGAAATCCTCTGTATATAAAATCTATTTTAATCTAAAGTTAGGGATTATTCATGTTGTAGGCCACATACAATGGTTTGAGTCTTCTCAATAATGGGAACCCATTTATTCAGAAATGCTAGCAAATCTGTTCTTATTCACACTTTTTTGTTCTTCTTTCACCTGCATGTGTATGCATGTACAAACACACATATTTACACATACATATATGTATGTATACATATACATGAACACACATGTATATGTAACCAATATGTTTCTTGACTTTAGCTCTCATAGTAAAGTTGAATTTGTGTTACTAATCAATTTCTAAAAGCCAGCTCATTTTTTCTTAAGGAAAACAATTATAAGAATATATCATAAGAATGATCTTTAGACCATATGACTTAATATTTCAATTTTTTCCTGAACCATAATTTCCTTTTTTTTAACATAATCTCTAATACCCACCCTATGTTTTTATTTCATTCATAAATTTTTATTTTTATGGTCTTGTTTATAAGATTTTTCTTAATTATATATATATAATATATATATATATATGTCATTTAAGAAGATTATGAGAGAAAAGAGTGATGAAATAAATACTACATACATCAATGTAAAATTGACACTCAGGAATATTAGTTATCCACAATACTTTGCAGAAATAAAAGTATGAGAAATAGGAAAGAGAAAAGGAGTTTTGTTGTAGGAAAGGATACATGGATTGAGTAAAAGTACCAGTCATGTTAGCAAACAAAAAGCATTTAAGGCTTATTATGTGTCATATGTTGTATTCTGTCTTGGGAATAAAGATATAAACAAATAGATAATTCTTGACTTCAAAGATCTTTCATTCTAATGAGAAAACATAAAACATAAAAGGGAACTGAAATGTGTTTGTGTGTGTGAACGTGTGTGCTTTTATGCATTGGCTCTGTGTGGATGTAGCAGATGGTAGGGTGGAGATGAAGACTGTCTGGTAGTAAAGTCCAAAAAATGAAGGATGATTGGTTTTGAAACTTCTTGATATTAGAAGTTCTGAGAAGAAGTCACCAATTGGAGAAAGGGACCCTGGGGCTGAAATAGGGGGGTTTCCTAAACAGTTGTAAGGGATCTTAAGTTATATATGTAAATATGTAATGGATCAAATAAACTTGATTTTGTGATTTTTCTCCAGCTATAGTTTTGAAATGAGAATCAATAAATTAATTTTTTTTGGTTACACAAAGTGAAGGAATCTGATGTAAGGAATAGCAGTAGGAAAGGGGGACTAAATAATTTCACTTATAGTGATTGTAAGATGTCAAAATGAAAATACAGAGAGTCGAATTTGGGAGTGCAAAAAAGTCAAAACTGGAAAAATAAACTGGGACAATAGATATTTGTCAAGGGACAAAGAAAAATTATAAAGGGGAATGGTAGGTTGAGTGAGCATATAGGTGATATAAGATTAGAGTATTATAAAGACTAAAATATCAAGCTTCCATATCTTAGATGTGGACCAGTTTCATGAAATAATTGCAAACTGTAGTCCATATCAAGATATGATTGAAGTGGAATGAAGTTTAAAATATGTAAGAATTAAAAGACAAGTGCTCCATGGTTTTTGATCACCAGGAAAACCTCCAAGTTAAAGGAGAGAGAATGGGGAGGAAGACTGAGAACTTTGTACTAACTCACGGAAAAAAAAAAATAGGAAGAATAGCATAGAAAACAATGTCTGACATAACAACTAGTGGAAGAGGAAAGTCAATTGAAGGTACCTCAAAAGAGGTTAAGCCATTGAAGGATGGTGGGCAAAGAATATGAAAATATTAGAGAAGAATAAGGCATTTATGTTTGGATCAATTATGAGAAGAAACAATTGCACAACAGTGGAAAAAAGTTGAAAGATATGTGGTATCTTTAAGAGCGAATTGGGTGAAAGAACACATTGTTGAACAGAACAAATATGACAAAAGTCTCAAAAGGTATGGTATACCATGCTAGGTATTGAATAAATAAGATTGGGTTGGGATGAGGAATGAACAATGTATGATTCTTAAGGAGGTCTCATGAATGGTTGCTTACAACATAAATAGGAAAACATGAAAACTAGTTTTGGTGACCAAGATATCAACGAGTATATTGTTATGATATAGTCTTTCTTGATTTTAAAAAAAAATGTGCTTAGAGGATTTGTCAATTTAATGTACTCAGTGTTTGAATTAGAATTTAGAATGGAATTGAAGCACAAAAACAGGTCTCTATGGAGAGAGGACTGGGGTGGGGGAGGTAAGAATAGAGAAGTTCATTGAGAAGGAACAGTGAAATGGATAATCAAAGACAATCTCTTCTGCATCATAGTTTTGTCTAAGATCATCTTCCTTAAATTGGCATCCATCTTTCTGCTATATATTGTCTCCCATCATTTAAATAGTACCTAACATCCCATTTTTCTCATTAAATTCTTCTTGAATTAAATCTGCATCAAAGAAGGCAGTGTGCTTTATGAGCAAAACAGAATTGCAATAGCTCAAAAAAATGTGAAAAATTTTGATCCACCTCTAACCAAAAGTTAGAATATTTGTGCTGACCTGTGATGGAATCTTTCAAACTTGTATTGGTCTGATCAGTCACAGTCAGACACATTGTACCTTGACCACAACATAGTGATATAAATTTGGTCTTTTTCAAGAATGAAGAACAACCTCCTGGATTAAATAACAATTCTCTCTTCTCTTTTTTTATATATATTTTTTTTTTTTAGGAATTTAGGTTTTGTGTTTTTTTTTGCAAGGCAAATGGGGTTAAGTGGCTTGCCCAAGGCCGCACAGCTAGGTAATTATTAAGTGTCTGAGACCGGATTTGAACCCAGGTACTCCTGACTCCTAGGCCGGCACTTTATCCACTATGCCACCTAGCCGCCCCCAATTCTCTCTTGTCACCAAAACTTGTGTCACCCTTCCAAGAAGAATCATGCCATAACAAGTGAAAGCAATATTAGCTTTGGAGACAGAAGACCTGGCACCGACAATTTGCAGGGTGATTTTGGATAATTTATTCTACTCCGTTTGACCTATATCTTCACCTGTAATAATAACAGATTGAACTATCCTTTGAATCCCTTATATGGGAAATCTCAGCCAGAATAAAAAAATATTGGCACAATCTTTTAAAAAATCAGAGGTTGGGGCAGCTGGGCAGCGCAGTTCAAATCTGGCCTCAGACAATTAATAATTATCTAGCTGTGTGGCCTTGGGCAAGCCACTTAACCCCACTGCCTTGCAAAAAAACAAAACAAAGCAAAACCTAAAAAATAATCAGAGGTTCATGGGATTTGTGTAGAAGGAAAATCTTTGTTTCTCTTCTATCCTGCCACCCATGTCTCTATTATTCTTCCCCCGTACCATGCAAGAATCTTTTGCCAGGAAAGTAAGGTTAGATATAGTTTGGTAGAAAAAGCAATAGCTTAGGGGCGGCTAGGTGGCTCAGTGGACAGAGCACCGGCCTTGGAGTCAGGAATACCTGAGTTCAAATCCGGCCTCAGACATTTAATAATTACCTATCTGTGTGGCCTTGGGCAAGCCACTTAACCCCATTTGCCTTGCAAAAAAAACCCTAAAAAAAGAGAAAAAGCAATAGCTGTGCATGAAATTTAAAAGGGATCATAACTATCAATATTTATTAAATATTCCTCCTGATCTCATGATAGAAAATCATTGATAGAATAATCTCCTGAAGCTGTAAATCAGTAAAATATAAAGAAATAGCAAATAAACTCTTGGATTTGACAGAATATAGGAGAAGAATATTATTGGGAGAACAAGTGATAGGATCATATGAAGAATTGGAAGGAAACTTATTTAGTTCAACTTTTTTTTAAATTGTGACTCAGAAAAATTGAGGGCCTTGACAAAATCACATAAATAGTAATTTAGAGGAGAAGGAATCTGAACAAAGTTCCTCTAACTCCAAATCCAGTGCTATTTCCCCTGGATCACTGTACCTTTTATGTGATCACATGGGAATAAAGAGAATTGAATCAGTGTATAAGAAAGGTTGGTCAAGAGGCAGTATTCATTTAACCATCTTGCAAAGTATAGAGGTGCTTAGGAGGTATATTTATGACAACTGTTTACCTTTCACTAATAAGATCAAAATGGGTACATGATTTAGACATAAAGGGTGATATCACAAGCAAATTAAGAGCATGGAATTGTTTATCTTTCAGATTTGTGGGTAACCGAAGAATTTAGGACCAAAATATATAGTAAACATTACAATATGTAAAATAGATAATTTGATTATGTTAAATTAAAAAGGGTTGGCACAAGCAAAATCAATGCAACCAAAATCATAAGGAAAGTAGAATAATGGGGGGGAAATGTTTTTGAAAGAATTATCTCTAATACAGGCCTCAATTCTCAAATATATAGATAAAATAATCAAATTTTTAAAAATATAAGTCATTCCCCAATTGATAAATAGTCAAAGGATATGAGCAGACAGTTTTCAGTCAAAGAATTCAAAGTCATCTATAGACATATGAAATAATAGTCTGTCACTTCTGAGTAGAGAAATGCAAATTCAAACAACTCTAAGATATCATCATATGCTTATCAGATTTTAAAATATGATGTAAAAAGAAAATGCTGAATGTTGGAGGAGATGTGGGAACACTGGGATACTAATGCACTGTTGATCATTTTGGATAGTAATTTGGAACTATAGCCTCTGATCCAGCCATACCACTCCAAAAAAAAAAAGGACTTATTTGGACAAAAAATGTTTATAACTGCTTTTTTGTGATGGCTAATTAAAAAATCAAATAAATGCCCATCAATTGGGGAAGGACAAAACAAATTGTGGTATATAGTTGTAATTTAATATTATTATGCTATAAGGAATGACAAGTGAAAGATTTCAGAAAAACTTGGAAAGACTTACATAAACTGGTGGGTATAGTGAAATGAACTGAAACAGGAGAATGTTATACACCGTAACAGCAATATTATTTGATGGATAATTATGAATGACTTATTCTCAGCAATACAAAGATCCAAAACAATACTTCAGTACTAGTGATGAAACCTACTATCCACATCCAAAGAATTAACTGATATTGTTTGAATATAGAGTGAAGCATGCTTTTTTTCACTTTCTTTCCTTTATTTTTTGTTTGTCATCTTGTACAAAATGATTAATATGGAAAGTTTTCCTTAAGAAAAAGATAAGGTCTAAAAAAGGTACATGATTTAGACATAAATCATTATGTAAGTATCTAAGGGAAAGGTAAAAAATACCTCTCAGACTTATGGAAAAGCGAAGAGTTTATGATCATAAAATAAAAAGAGAGGATCACAGAGAGTGAAATAGATTATTTTGATTACATGAAATCAAAAAGAGTTTGCATTAACAAAACCAATGCAACCAAATTTAGAAAGAAAGCAGGAAATTGGGGGGAGGGGAAATTACATCAAGTTTCTTTGATAAAGGCTTCATTTCTAAAATTTACAGGGAACTGAGCCAAATTTATATTTAAAAATATCAATTCCACAGTATAAAATGGTCAAAGGATGTGAACAGGCAGTTTTCAGAGAAGAAATCAAAACTATCAGTAATCACATAAGTGTTCTAAATCATGGTCAGTTAGGGAAATGCAATTTAAAATAATTCTGAAGTACCACTTTACACCTGTCAGAAGTGGTTAACAGGGCAGAAAAATAAGATGATAGATGCTGGAAGAGATGGGGAAAAATAGGTACACAAATGCATTTAGTAGAGTTATGAACTGATCTAAACATTCTGAAGAACAATTTGAAACAATGCTAAAAGGGCTACAAAACTATGCAAACCCTTTAATCAGTAAAAGCACTACTAGGTCTATATTCCAAAGAGATCAAAGAAAAAGGAAAAAAAAGACCTGCCAATATGCCAAAAATATTTATGGCAGCTCTTTTTTTGTGATGGTGGAGGAAAGAAATTGGACTTTGGGAAAATGTCCATCAATTGAAGAATGACTAAACAAGTTGTCATATATGATTACAATGGAATACTTTTTGTGCTACAAGAAATGATGAGGAGGTGGTTTCAAAGAAAGCAAACAAACCTAGAAGGACTTACATGAGTTGATACAAAGTGAAGTAAGCAGAATCAGGAGAACATTTTACATTGTAACAGCAATATTGTAATAATAATCAGCTGTGAAAGACACAGCTACTCAAATTAATACAATGATCTAAGACAATTTCCAAGTTACCAGTATGAAAAATGCTGTCCAGAGAGAGAGATCTGAGAGACAGTGCTCATTGAAGCATACTTTTTCACTTTATTTTTCTGATTTTATTTTTTCCAGCATAACTAATATACAAATATGTTTTGCACAATTTCTCCCATATAAAAGATACATTGTTTGCCTTCTACATGATCGCCTGAGGAGTTGAAGGAAGGGACAGAATTTAGAACTGAATTTTTTAAAATGAATGTTAAAAATAAAGAAAAATCAATTAATGAATGAATACAATAAATGAAAAAAGAAATAAAAAAACATAAATGGGGAGATTGTTTTAACAGTGACTCCAGTTGCTAAATCCTGAGATTATGAGATTACCACTTGTGTGGTAACTAAATTCATAAATGAATACAGAAATTTATTTGAATTTAATGGTGTGGGATTCTTCTTGGTGATATTGATTTGATATATATTATGGTCTAGTTTAATTTCTTTACTTAATGGTTTTGGTCTACTGTCTATATATCATGTACATGCATATTAGATTAAAAACTTCCTGAATGCAAGAATACTTAACATCAATCTAAACAGTGCACAACATAATTGCCAAGTACCATAAAACGTTTTGATCATGATGCTTTTATTTTGTTCAGCATTTGTTTAGCCATTCTCCAATTGATGAGTGTCCCCTCAATTTCCAATTCTTTATCACTATGAAAAGAGTTGCTAGATCATGGTATTTTTAAGCCATAGTTCCCTATTATTCTCCATTTATAATACTTTGTATAGAAAATAATTTATTGGGTCAAGATTTTCAGAGAAAATGACTTTCAATTCTATTAGTCCCTCTTTAACATTGCCAGATTATAAAACATTAGTTCTCAAATCCATTTGGCATGGTGAATTGAATGGTTAATATACCACCAAAAAAAGTTTTCTGCATATTCTCAGCCTGAATGAAGTAGCAAGCACAATTCATCCCATGGGAAAGTTTGTTCTTGGGCTTTTCCAGTTCATTCTAGCTGAGTCACAGGTTTTAAAATAGGTGAGATAAGTTTTGGGAAAGGAGCCAACATTTTTTGTTCATTCCTTGAACTTTTCACATTTATCCATCACTGGTTGACATATCCCTAATGACTGAATTATTTTGCAACCCTGGAGGGACTTTGCCCATTGTAATTTGATCATGAGGAGATGTGCATCGCTATTTTCAAATCTAAAAGTAGCAGTCAGATTTTCTTTCTCATAAATATCAATTGTTTTCCCAGATTCTTGCCTAATTAAATATCTTCAAAATGATTAAGCTGAAGAGAAAAGAAGCCTTCTTACTATTTGCATTATTGAAATTTGACCCTTAAATGACCCCAAAGTCTCCAGGCTAGTTTGTCTTGTAAGTCAGCACATGGGGTTGATCAGTGAAGGAGATTTGTCAGTCAGCTGGCATGAACTTTTATCCCATACCCCTTACCTTTAATTTTGTTCCCCAAAATAGGATAAGGGAGGATCTGAGACCCAATCTGCATCTACCTGGATTGTAAACTCCCTTCTGAGATAACACTAGGTCATTCCTTTATTTTAAACTTGTACCTATCAGTATTGTATTGCTTTCATAAGGAAAAAGTTAATCTTAAAGGAAACTAGAAGTTTGGGTTTGCATTCATACCCTATGCCATCCTACCAATGGGTGTCAACTTTGATGTTTTTTAATAACACTTTTTTAATTTTATCTATCCAGATTTTGCCTCTTTCATCAAGGTGAAGATTGAAAAAAGATTTTCTATTAACAGCATGGCCTCTGACAAGCTATTTACATTCTTTGAGCCAATTTCCTTGTCTATGGAACACAGGTCAGACTAGGTAGGGGCTTTTGCAGCTGTCTTTCATTTTTAACATTTTATTTTTCTAGGAAAGTAGCAAAGAAAAGGCAATTTTAAAAGGTAAAAATGAATTAGAAGGGAGAAAGGTAAGAGAGAGAGACAGAGAGACAGAGAGACAGAGAGAGGTAGAGACAGAGACAGACACAGACTTATGGAGAGACACAGAAGCACAGAGAGAGGGAGAGAGAATCAGATAGAGACAGAGATAGTGGGAGGGAGAAAGGAGGAGAAAGAAAAAGGAGGAAGGATAAGAAAAGGAAGGAAGACAGGAACAAGTTAGGAGGAAAAAGAAGAGAGAAAACAATTTGATCTGATGTGGGTGCAGGAATAAAGCAGAGCTGACAAAAAGGAAGATTCAGATGATGATTAAGAAAAACAATAAATAAAATAAAATAAAATGATACCAAAAAATCTAAGAAAAGTAATTGAAAAGAAGGGAAGGGAAAGGACAGGTGGAGAAAGGATAGGACAGAAATTCTGTAATGAATTAAATACCAACCTACCCCTATTTGTCCAAATCCTTACTCATCCTTCAAGGCCCAGTTTGAGTACCAAATTCTCCATGAAGTCCCACTGTTAGCATAATTCTGTAGCAGGGGTTCTTAGGCTGTGGTGTGTGTGTGTGTGTGTGTGTGTGTGTGTGTGTGTGTGTGTGTGTGTAGTTTGAATGCTTTTATCAGATGGTGAAATCAATAGATCTTATGTTTTTAACTATATAAAGAAAATATATATTTATTAAAACAGTAAACTCATGGACCTGATCAGAACCCACTTTTAAAGTAATCTTTTAATCTTTCCATTCCCTGAATTCTTTAGCTCTTTTATAATAATAGAGAATATTTACATAGTGCTCTAAATTTTATAAATCTGTTTCTATACATTATTTCATAAAAAGCTTTCTTTCATCATAATTAAATGAGATAAATAGTATAAGATATTATAAAGAAATTGAATTAGGGTAAATCTCAAAACTTGCATTTGAATTGAGATCTTATGATTCTAAAAAGACAAATCCTCCTGCTTCACCCATGTCCCTCTGTAACACATATTTGGACCTTAAACATACACAGTATTATATGTTTATTTACCTTTGGATATGTTAAAATTTTATTTCCCTAACTTCAATTTTAATATGTTCCTGATTTTTCTTTTTTTTTTTGCTTTTACTTAGGCATTTGGTAAATATTTGGTGAATAATGAATGAATTCAGCATTGAAATCAGACAGGGAATTTTCTGGACTGTGTACCCATCAGTTTCCATGTTATGCCTGGGGTTACAGTTTCTCTAAGTAGTCTGTAACATACTTACAACACAGATTCCCTCTAGGAAAAAGGTGCTGTCATATAACAGCTGGGTGCCCCATAGAGAAGAGTATCCTTGGATAAAATGCCTTGACATTCAGAGGCATGAGGATGATAGGGGTACTCATATATGCCCCTCAAGAACTATAGAATACTTATATCTATGGAGAAAATAGAGCTAAATAGCAGGTAACATCTTTCTGGAAAGGAAAATGGGGTTGGAACAAGAGGTCTAATTTACTCCAATTCATTAAGTGCTCATTAATGCCTACTACAGGAAAGTTAAATAGGTACCATCAGGATGGGGCCTGGAGGCAGGAAAGGAAAAAAGTTGCATCTTGCTCCATTATGGGTAACTGTCCTATAGGTTCAGAATTTTTTGCTATTCACTTTTGGCTTATCCTTTGGAAATTACATAGTATTGGACCTTAAGACCATTAAGAAAAATATGACATATTCTCAATAAGGAAAACTATATTCACATTTTAGCAGATTCATATAGAAAAGAGAACTGCTTCAAAATCATGTTTCATTTCTATATACATGTAGGCAACTCTCTCTACATATATGAACACACACACAAACACACACACACAAACTCAAAACATTATTCACATTAACAATCAGTGGATGGGTCATTGTTGATCTTCAATTAAATTCTAATTTTTAATTTCCCTTAACTAGGTAAGTTATATTTGTGTTGAGTCTTTTTAGTTGACCATCCTATGCTGGGCCCTTATTCTCAGCCCTGAAGAAAATCTCAGAGTAATGACATGACTGAGCAGCAGGACTGTGTTAATCATCCCTGCCTTTTAAACTGCAGGATCCCTAAGAAAATGAACAATTAAGAAAGTCCTATTTAAATTACCTTCCATAAAATGCCTGGTTAAAGTTCCCTCTTCTTGGCTCCCCCCCTCTCCCATCTACCCCCATTTTTGAGTTCAAATTTTCTCCTGTAAATTTAAAAAGAAAGACATTTTTGATTACTAAATGGTTTTCCACATGCAGTGAAATAATTTGACTTAATGAATACAAAACGACTCTGCTGAAATTCATTTATCTGGATTTAGTGTGTATAAATACCAGGAAGGATCAAGGAATTCATATTGGTTACTTATGAGCTAATGAGATAATCAGGGTTTAATGAAAATCAACAGTTATTAGCTAATCAGTTCAGCTTGGTGACTATTGGTCTGCTAGAGTAGGACAAGAATAATTAAGCAACACTTAAGGTATGGGAAGAACGTTAGTCAGAAATTGATGTGCCTATGGAAGCCTCCAAATGGCGGCCGTTTAATGGTCCTTTATACATCTCCATGGCAACCCACTTTGGTAATTCACAGAGCCTCCGTATAGGAAAACAAGGGGCAGAGTGTTCTTAGGAAGGTGCAATCCCCTTTAAGCAGATCTATAAGCATCGCAGATGAACAGAACTCTAAACATTCCTCCATGAATATTCATGAAGTAAGTTGTTTTTTGTAGCCTGCCTAGTCAGCAGTCACAAAACACATGGTGTGTGTTGGCAGCATCTTGCCTAGGTAGAGGGCTATGGACTGAGGCAATGGCAGGAACTAGGACCTGCGAGGCTGACTGACATTTCCATCTGTAGCTAAGGCTGGTAATTAACAGGAAGGAGTGTGCCTGAAGCATTGCACCATCTGCTAGGGAAACGGCTCAGTAAGAAAGGAGCTGGGTAGCATCTCAGTGGTGGCTCGATCTGGTTCCGACATGAGGCCGGGCATCTGTTAGCTGAGGAGATAGGCTATTAGGAAATTCAACTGGGAATGAACAACAGGGAAAGAGCACTCTGACCTAGCCCATAAAAGCCACTCTTCAGAAATGGTGTCTTTTTATCTTACTTACACAAGTCTTCTGAAAATGGTTTGCTGAGGGACCATTATGGATCTGTTTGAAGTAACACAATGGTTTCCAAAACACTGTTTTATTCCAACATGAAATTCTTGAAATCAGGATACAGCTGTCATCTTTTGACAATAGAGCTAATTTCAGAGCAAGGATATGAGGTTAAATTCCTTCTTTTGTTGTTTGGATTGGGGAGAAGGGGGAAAAAACAAAATTAACATTTAAATATCATACAATTCTACTCCAAGAACACAGAAAAATCCTGGGACTACCCTGATACAAAGTAAATGGGTCAGAAATCACCTCAAAATTTTATAGCCTCAAAATGTTTGCCTGTCTTGTCTTTGGTTTGGGATACCATTTTAATTTTACAACATAAACCCTCTTTTTTTGTTGCACCATTATTGCAATTGTTAGCTTCCAATCAAGCCAAGCTTCTGGACTTGGGTTTCAGCACAGTTTAATAATTACTTGGCTTATTGAATGAATTCTTTCCAAAGAAAGACTTTCTTTCTAAAGAAATATTTATTCTTTCTATCTAAAGCACATTTGAGCATTTCAGTGCTATGAGGATTTGACCAACCATGGAGTTTTCAGAGAGGTTCATGATCTATGAAGGAACAGTAAGGAAAGGAAAAAGAAAAGAAAAGAAAAACTTTTCTCTTAGTCTACCATCTTCTTTGAGAATTGCTCCTTCCTTTAGCTCTCTTAGTGGCCAGGTCTACTGAAGCAATAAACATGTTATCAGTCCACTCCATTTTGTTTGTGATATCCTGAACTAAAGAATCTAATAAAGGTTGGATTTAAAAAGAATAAAGCCACTACATTGTTGTGGAACCAGGAGAATTTGATATGTTTATAATTATTAGTGAATAAACTTAATTCTTTAATATTATAGAAACTTGACTGTTGGTGTTATTCTTTATACAGGTGTTGGTTGATGCAGTGAGATTCAGTCTTTATTCCTATAAAACAGAGATAGTTATACATATTACCTACCTTGTGGGTCAATTATAGAGAAGGTGGTTTATAACTTTTAAAACACTATAGCACTGAGTTTCTATTGCTATTTCTAAGCAAATACATAAAATTCTCCTCAGATGCCTCATTGATAAGCAAGGGAATTCCGAGTTTTTTCATTGTATGCCAATGAAGAGCAAGCTCTGGCAGGTCCTACCAAATGATCATGATTTTGAATAAAAGTTGAGTGATGGCCACATATCTGTCATTACAGGGCCAGCTCTGGAAGTTCAGAGAGACTCCTCAACAGAAATTTTTCTGCGGGGTGATAGAATTTCTGGGCACACCCTGCAGCATGTCTGCATCGGTGCAGGGTGTGCCCACACTGACGGAATCATGAATCATTGAAATATTGAAACAATATGGAACTGAAAAACAGGCAAACTTTTTGATCCCCTGAGAAGATGTGGTAGACATGTGATTTAAATAAATTGGAGATATTTTGTCTCTTGCTTTCTCCTCCTGCTGGTTTTCCTAATCCACTATCACATTATTATAGAATCACATATGGACTGCTGGGAGGCACCTCATAGGCAGTTTGCATCAATCTCATTTTACAGAGGAGTAAACTGAGTTTGATGGAAGTTAAATGACTTGTTGATGTCCCACAAATAAATATCAGGGACAAGATTTGAAGCAAAGTGTTCTGACTCCAATTTAAGAGATTCTTTCTCCACCCTGTCCCACCTCCACCATACTATCTCCTCAAAGTTCTCCCTTTTATTCAGTAAAATTTATCAAGCACTTATTATATCTTCATTGTAAAATGAGGAAATTGAACTCAATGGTCTCTATGGTTTATTTATTTATTTAGAATTTTATATATATATATATATATATATATATATATTTATTTATTTAGAACTTTTAGTTCTAAATGTGTGATGTTATACTCCTATTTGAAAAGTAGTATCATGGAATACTGATCTCAGATTCAGTAAGATATGGATGGGATCACATCCTGAACGTGCTTGTAACACAACCACAGACAACTTTCCTAATCTCCCAGCCTTCAGGTATCTCTAAGACTAGAAACTGCATAACATTTGGAAATACATAGAGAGAGAAATTCCTCATTGAGGAATACTACATTTCTCCCTCTCTTTGCCTCTGTCTCTATTTTTCTTTCTTTGTCTCTCTCTGTCTCTCTCTCTTTCTGACTTTGACTTTCTCTCTTTTCTCTATTTCTCTATCTCTGTTTAAATCTCGGTGTCTGTCTCTCTTCTCCATATATGCTCATTTAAACATATAATACAAACATGGAATCTATGAACCAGGGAGGATGAACAGACATTGAGTCTGTAGCAGTCCTTATAATAAATTATATGCATCTGATAACGGTCCTTGCTATTTCCCTCTTGCAGTCTGTCCAGTTCTGACATCTTGCTCTTGAACCCAGCAAGATATTATCTCTTAATGAAACGTTGATGTTCCTAAGTCCTGGAGTTCTACTTCCAGTTTAATGTTGTGCTTCACTATGTCCTCATAGCATTTCTGCTTTCTGCACAAATCTACTCACCAGAGAGCTGGTGCTTATCTATACTACTCTCTTCTGCCCTTTATTATGTCCAGGTTGCATTCAGCATCACTTTAAGATCAAGAAACTTGCCACTATTCAGGTCAGCTTTCATGTTGTTTGGTTCAGGGATTCCATAGATGAGACTAATAAAGGGGGAGGATAAGTGAGAGGTCAAAGTCTTATTACTATAGAGGAAGTTTTAAATCATCACTCATTTGTAGATGCAAATATCCAATGCAAAAAATAAACACAAAAGTGCACTAAATAGGTACTCTTTACAGAGTTTCCTGCTAGATGTTAGCTAATACATAAAATTTAGACAAGACATAGCCCCCTGGCTTCATGGAAATTGTGGTCCACTAAAATAACCCAGGAAGAAAAAATAAATAGAATATTTTAAAAAACAACAATGAAAGTGCTTTGGAGAGTCACAAAGCAAAATGTGAGGAAAGGTCATGGGGAGTTTGAGGTAACATTAAGGTCTGCCTTATTAACTATAAGAAAGTGATTCTCTATAATGTATTATGTGCAAGATGATGATAAAAGTAATACTAAATTTATTTTATTTAAATTAATATGCTAGAGGGTTTATTTTTGGGAAAAATACTAGCATATCTTCAACACTTGAAAAAGTCTTATGATAAAGGCAAAAAATGGTACTAATCAAAGTGTAAGCTATAAAATGGTATTGATTTAAGAAATTCTGATCTTTATATTTGAAGATGATACCTAAGATCCAAAGATGGTAGGCTGGGCATTGTAATTTATGTTTCATTTTTCTGGAGGTTTGTCTTGAATATCTAAAGTCTTTTTCCTTTTGCCCTTTCTGACCAGTTTCACATAGTTTGTACCTGGAAAATGAGAGAGGCTTTCTCTTCAAGATTATTGGCATGTAGTAACACAGACAACATAGCCTCAGTCCTCACTGATACCATGATATGATCAAGTAAACATGAACGATAATAGGGATTAACCACAAAGGATTTTTCCAAGAATCTTTCTATTTAAAAGCATCCTGGGTGGTATTGTAATTGTATCATAATCACAGATTCAGTCTCTGCCAGGACTAATCCCATGTGGGACTCTCTTGCAAGGAGAGTACCCTAAGCTTCCACAGGAAGGGTGCAAGACACTCAGGGAAGACAGACAGCACATTCATCTCCTATCTGCCTTTTTGTCAGCCCACAGAGACAGTTAATCTTCACTAACCATCTCCTCCTATCAGAAAAACTTCTTGGGAAACCTAGTCAGTATATCCCCACATTGTCTAACCTGCTGAAGTTTAAAGGATTCTAATTCTCTCTCTATAACCAATCAAATTTGGGTAAAACATCAAAGTCATTCAATAAATAAATAAAAATTTATTTAGTATCTCTATGAGTCAAATATTTTCTAAGTCTTGGGAATACACATGCAAATAATAAAGATATATCCTGCCCTCAAGGAGAATATAAACTAATAAGAGAGACAACCACACAAGGGTTAAGGGAAGATGCCTGGAAAACCAAAAGCTGTGTAGCAGATGGCTCTCCTTAAGTAGAGACACTGGAGCCCATGTACCTTCCCTCCAGTTTGAGGGCTCAATCAGAGGGGTATATGTGATATGTGAAACCTAGACAGATTCAATCTTCTGGTTAGTGCCAAAGAAGTCCAAAAGCAATGTAGCTAGACAGAAATGGAAAAAAGATTATGCTGATCCCTCTACTTAATGGTGGAATTTTTCTGAATGCAAGATCATAGTCAGTCCATTTGTACATTGACAAATGACATTCGTCGTTTCTGCTTAAATATTACAATTACAGCTATAAAAACAGAAGCACAAATATAATAAACAAGGGTGAGACTTTAAAGAGCTAGGCTCAAATCTACACTCAGACAGACATCTATTAGAATTGTGATACTGGAGAGTCAGTTTATCCCTTCTCAGGCTCACTTTTCTCAACTGCAAAATGGAGATTAAAAAATAGCAGCTATCTCATGAACTGCTGTCAGAATTAAAGGATATAATAATATGTTTACCTTTATGTGTATGCAATTTGTATGTAAATATTTATGTATCGTGTCTACTTAGTAGCATTGGAGGCAGGAACTTCTTTAATTTTTTTTCCTTTTTACCTCTAAGACCTAGCAGAATAATTCAGATATAAAATGTACTTAATTATTTTTGTTCAGTCAATAGGGTAATTTCTTCAAGGCTCAGATTCTTCATTTTGCAGACAATGCTAATACTGTATTTATTTCATAGGGCTAATTTGATTTAAATGAGTTATAATTATTTATGAACTATTACTTTGATAGAGGCAGTCTTGGAAGTGGTAATATAAGGGTTCAAATTCCATCTTTAAACATGTACTAATTGAGAGATCCTTGGAAAGTTACTTAGAACACTTCACAGTGTCCTAAGGAGCTATCCAAGACTGCAAATTACCGAGAAGATGCTGAACTGTATTAGTTGACCAATGAAATCACAAGTCACAGAAATCTCTAGTCCATGAAAATTCAAGTGTTTTGTTTTCTTATGGAAGAAAGATTCAAAAATATTATATAAGGAATTCCAAAATGAAATGGAAGGACATATGAGATAACCTCTGAGGTTCGTTATGATTTTGACAATACCAGCACTTTTTAGTTATTCAAGGGAAAGAGTTGCTTGTCATTTTTCCAGTACACTATAATTTTGATCATTCCTCCAATTCTTTTGTGTACGTCATCAGAATTTTTGCACAGCAGAAAATCATATGAAAGAGGGTCAGGTATTTTGTAGGAAAGGAAAGTGTCTTGTTTTAGATGCAAGAATTGAGAGTTTGTGTTTCCCGAGAAAGCATAGGATAATTAATGGTAGAAAGGAGGAAAAAGTGTTCTCTGAATTTTTATGATTCCGACCATAAAATACATAGTATTGAGTCTGGTCAATTTCTTCTGTATCAAGAATTCAAAATAAGAATGTTTTATATATTCATCTATTTTTATCTTATTCTTATACATCCAAATAATAAAAATACAGAGCTAAAATCTGATGTTAGGCCAGAAAACTATGCTTCTTTAGACATCTCTCCACTTTGGATATGGACATTAACTAGTATTTAAAAATACAGTTTTCATTGTTTAAATCATTTTTTCCCTGTGATGGCCTTCTGCATACCCACACATTCAGTTCATGCAAGAAGGCATTATCAGATTCTATATTTTTACTATTGGTCAAAGCATCAAAGAATCCAAAGACCTAAGCTACTTAGGAAAATACAAAGTGTTATTGTCATAATCAGTGAAATCTACCACAAAATTTATTGACCTAGATCATCCAATGAAGCAATGAGAAGACACATGTTTTGAAGAAAAAGAGATGTGGAGGTGGAGCATAGAGACCGAGTAGGAACTTTATAGCCATTTTCTAATTTTTAGAGTTCTGTCAAAGGAAACTTATATTAGACTTGTGCTCCAGAAGGCAGAATTAGGATTAAAGAGTGGAAGTAACCAGGAGATAGTTTTCTGTGCAACGAAGTGAGTACATTTTAAAATACAAACAAATAATTTGGAACGTCCTAACAATAGAGTGAAACATATTTTGATATAATGTTTACTACTATTTATAATAGTGTTAAAAATAATAGGGTTGAATAATAGGACAACCTTAAATCTGGTTGATCTAATATAGAAAGAATTTCCTGCATCAGCAAGAAGTAAAACAACATGATCTTCAATGATTCTTCTAATTCTAAAATCTTTCCTAGTGAAATGCAAATCAGACAACTAACCTATTATTTGGTGGATATATACTTCATAAGGAACACTGTGGTAGATGCTCTGATAGGTACAAGAATTGTAGATTATGGTTTCTGCCCTCAAGAAGCTTGAAACAAATTAATTTTGAATCAAGAATGCAAGTTGTCATTCAGGGAGATATCTTTCCCTTTCACTGAATGATTGATTCTTGATTGATTGATTTACTTTGTAATAATTATATATCTTATGTGAACACAGCACTTAATTGTTGAAGAACTCTACATATTTTGCACATCTTTGCCCTCACCACAGTCCCATGTGGTAAATAAATAGTGCATGTTTTATTTAATCTTAATTTTTGATGTGACAAAGGTGGAACTCAAACTTGTCTTCTTGATTCTAAAATCCAGTAACATTTTTAAAAGCAAAAAAAGATGTTTTCTAAAAGGACAAAAATGTTTGTTCATATTTTATTGCATTTAAATTCTCACAAAGCACTTGATTTCCTCTTCAATATAATTTTAGTATGAAAGAAAGATGAGCATTTTAAGTGTCGTTATACAAATAAGGAAACTGAATTTCAGGAGAGTTTAATAATGACTTGGTCAAGTTAATAGAAAAATCTGGATTTGAACCCAGCTTTTCTTAAAATATGTTTGGTACTCTTTCCAAGGTAACACATTGTCTCCCAGCAGAAGAGGTAGGAGATTTTGTTAAAAAAAAGATAATGGATCATTTTAATTCAACAAATGTTATTATTAATTAGAATATTGAGTTTGGAACCAGTGGACTGGCCTTTGAGTCCTGGCCTAATATCATCTATATGATCTCAGAAAACTCCCTTTCTCAAATACCAGTTTTATCAACTGTGAAACAAAAGGACAAAACAGATGGTCTCTAAAGTTATTTCTAGCTTGAAATGCAATAATTCTAAGAAATATGAGGAAAAAGTAGTTAGATAAGACTGTATGTTCATTAACATTATCCTGAGTCAGCTCACATATGTAATGAAATAGTAGAACCTTTCAAAATTATTCAAGAAAAGGTAATTTTTTTTTTTTGTAGGGGAGGGAAGGTGGGTAGGAACATTTACTTAATTAAAGAACACCAAAATTTGACTCAGAATGCTAAACCATCACCACCATAATAACAAAAACAACAACACTAAACTAGGGAAAATAAAGTTAGAGGGTAGCTTGGCCATGTTCTTGAAATCAATTATGCAAGCTTTATTTGAAAAGGTGTGGACAGCACGCATACTTCTCCCTCTATATCAGCATCTGATTGACCAGGGGCATAGTGTGGCCAGATTCCTCAATAACCGCAGAATTTCATTTCTAGGAGACCATGCCTAATCTCATTCAAAAGAGTGTTGGCTGGGGACTGGACAGGCTTCCCTGTACAGCTGGCAAAATGAACTAGCCTATTCTCCCCCCGACTATTTTACTTCCTTTCTCACTCAGATATCATTTTCCAAGCCAGCAGGTTTCCTTTAGCATTCAATCAATAGCAATATGTCCTCAATCAACATTTTTCATTTTTTTTAATGCAACACTGTCCTTTAAAGCTTTTTGCAGCTGGTTGGCAACTGAATTGCTGCCAATAGCCTCAGAGAGCTCTACCCTATTGTATGCACATCAGTAACCTTCCCCAAGCTCATCAAATGCCTGGGAGCAAAACTGACACAACTGTGAACTATATACAGGTACCAGAGCAAAGAAGCTCTCTTATCTCACAGGTATGGAAAGGTCAGGATTAGTAAATGAACAGAAAAGTTGGAGGAGGGAAGAGAAAAGTAGGCTAAATGTGTGAGAAGTAATTTTCATAGAAAGGCATGAATTCAGTGTGCAGGTTGGAGGGAAGAACCTAACTAGACACAATAGTCAAATCACCTGATGTATGGGGAGTATTCAACTAAGTGTTAATGAAAGCCTGCTCATCATTAACAATCATTGTTAGTCAAGTGACTCCCCATCTCCAGACTACTGTTCTCTCATCCATTAAAAAAAAGGATATTTGTGATACTTGATGTCTAGAAGGTCCTTTTCAGGATTGACAATTCTATAATTCATTTATAATGGACTGTGGACCCTAAAGAGATTCCATATATTTGATGGTATGGGTATTCTTGAAGGGTCTACTCCCTGGATCAGCATTTTTCCAAGCAAATACAGATCTAAATAATGGGCTGTTTAATAATATTATCATAGAAACTCATGTGCATACAATCTCCACTAAAATGTTGGACAAGGGTACATTTGATTAGCCAGTGTAAATTTTCCTACCAAAATAACCAAGTTCTTTTATCATTAAGGGATCATAAAAAAAGGGTTAAGGAGCAAACAATTTCTAAGGGTCCTTTTCAGTTTTTTCTTCTATATTCTATGGCTGCTTCCATTTTTAATAAACTGTACTCTAAGGTGACTTCCGACCCTGTAATTCATATTCTACATTCTAGGTTTTAAGGTCCTTGTCTATATTTATTCTCCTATGATTCTAAGATATTATCTTTTTTTAGATAAAAAAATTTTGTATATGGTGAATGCCTGAAAACAGAATTACAAGTCATCAATACAATTCTTCCCTAGAATCTCTTGCAAGTTTGGTGCTTGTTTCTATCCTAGTAAAGGGAGAGAGACAGAGAGAGAGAGAGAGAGAGAGAGAGAGAGAGAGAGAGAGAGAGAGAGAGAGAGAGAGAGAGAGAATCTTTTAATCATTAACTTATTACAGAAGAGAGATGCCTCTCTTCTTGGGGTGGGACCTTCTGATGCTTTGTCTCTTTCCCAGAATTCTTCAGCAGCAGTCCATGGCTTGAAGACTTTCCCCAGCATTTCCTGACTGTGTGTTTTTCTTGCCAGACCTTCATGTAACAGCTGCTGAAGCATCCGATTACCGCATGTGTGTGCACAGATGGGGCTGTGCTGCAGTGACCCTGCTTCTCTGTTAAGCCTGACTGTGCTTGGCCATCTTCCTTGGCATTCAATGTGGCTCAGAGAAGATGTTGACGAAATTGGGCAAGAAGTCTCTAGTGCAATAAATTTGGAAGGTTCAAGATACAATTTATAGATTTAAGAAAGATAGAAGAAAACCAATGTTCTATAAACTTGCATATTGATTTAGAATTTGATGCCCAGCTGAGCTGATAGTGAAACTTTTCTTTTATTATTAGCATTGGTGAGGCCTCTCCAGTGCAAAGCACAAACCTTTCAGGGTTCAATGTATTGAGTAATTCTTGTTCATGTTTTTCCTTAAATCCTTCATAGAGAATACACTCACTGTATATCCTTCCCATGCTTATTTTGCTATATTGGAATTAACAACATACTATTTGCATTGTCTATGGTTTATTCTTCATCCTCAATAAATGCATTCCATATACTTTTCTGTCATTCTCATCTGAGAATGGGAACAACACTTGAGTGAAAGTATTATCTTTTAGCAAGCAATCTGCTTATGATCACCTTGTGTTACGATTATAAACCTAGAGTTGGAAGGGCCCCCAAAGGCTATCCCCCTTCTAAGACCCCTTCTCTAGGGGAAAAAACCCAGACATACTTTCTCTTACTTGCTTCCCTTTCCAAAATCCTATTTCTTTTGATCTCTGTATTGCTATCCTTACTTTCTCCTGTGTTGACTTTATCCCCATGGGACATCATTTTTTGGAAAAATCTGTCTCACTTTGCCACATTTACACCTGAAATCTCTAGCAGCCTCTTCTTCCCAATCATCTTGAACACCTTGCATGTATCCTTCCCCTTATTGTATTATCTTCTCTAGTAAAAATGAAAGCTCCTTAATGGTAGAGAATGTCTTAATTGTTTGTATTTTCATTTCTATCATGTTTAGGTGTCTAGCACATATAGTATATGCTAAATAAATTGTCTATCTCTCTTTCTAGCTATCCTTTCTAGTTTAACTCATTTTACAGATGAGGATAATGAGATCCAAGGATTTTAAGTAACTTGATCAAAATATAGTCATATTTGGTGCTATACTAATTTGTGTAACTTTGTATGTATTTGATATTTGCTTTGTTCATGCCAGGTTCCACTAGAATGCTAGATTTTCATGGATAGAAATTTTTTTCTTTTTTTTCTTTTTTTGTCTTTGTATCTTACTGTCTAGCCCAGTGTGTCTGTTACATAGTAGTTGATTTATAAATGCTTGTTGTGTTTAATTGAATTTAGCTATAATTTACCAAATCTCCTTTTCCTTTTACAATGGTAAGGAAAGTGTGATTCCTAGATTGTATGATCTAATGAAAGCCTCTGCTTCAAAATGAACAATCAGTCTTTGAAATAATAGGGTATTTTCCCAAGACATGGAGCTCAATGGCATTATATGTTTTCATGTGTATATTGGATATTTGGCACAGGATAATGATGCAAAATGAACCAAATGTTGATTATCATGTTCAATCATAGGTACCCCTCTTCTGGGCATAAGGAAGCTGAATGGCATACAAAGAAGGGCAACCTTGGTTGGCGAAGATGATGAAGGCAAGGCTGTTGAATTTATATTTTGAGAACTAGAGGTAAGTGTTGGGAATAACATGACTTAAGGACTATATGATTGCTGACCTCAAAAACTTGAAGAATATTGAAATGCAAAAGTTTTACTCTTGATGTACCTGGCACCAAAGAAGTAGGGAAAATGACTGGAAGGTACAAGGACAGATTTAGTCTTAGAGGAAAAACTTCATAACATTTAGAACAATCCAAAACTGCTATTGGCTGCCCTCAGATATAGTGAATTTCCTCTCCTTAAAGATCCTAAAGGCAAAGCTGGTTTAATACTTTTTTAATGAAAAAGTGTTCCTTTGAGGAGATGGATTAAATTAAAATTATGAGTTTCTTTGCAAATTGGAAATTCTCAATATATACAAGATTGGTTAGGCAGATATAAATTAAACTAATTGAGAAAGAAAATGAGGAAGGGAATAGTCTCTTTAATCTAATCCAAAAAGAACAAGATCCTCAGGGTTTCTGACCCAAAACAGAAGCAATTGCTATTTAATTTCACTCTTGACCAATCAGGATCCAAATAATGACTAGGTGGAGTTTAGCTTGGGACCTATTGCTGGACAATCAGTTGAGAGCAACAGGGCTGGGGCAATGTCCTAGTCAAACTGAGAGCAATTAAAGACTCTAACTTAAAAAAAACCAAGGTCTCCCACTGCATCCAGGGCTATCTCTCCTCTTGCATATCTGGCCATTGGACCTAAATGACTCAGGAGGAGAAAGTGAAATTGGTGAATTTGCAGTCATCCCTAACCTAAATGCAATTCACTTGCATGTCTTTGCATCAGATCCCTGATGTCATGGTCCTCTTCAAGAACAAAGGGCAAACAATGAATTAAGCAATCCTCCTTTTATATATATTTTATTTGTTTTCCAATTATATAAAATATTAGTTTCTACCTATCATTTTTGGTAAGGTTTTCAATTTTACAATTTTTCCCCCACCTTCCCTTCCCTCCCCCCAACCCCCCACAGAAAGCAGTCTGATAATCTTTACATGTTTCCATGCTATACACTGATCAAAATTGAATGCATTGAGATAAAAATCATACCCTTGAGAAAAAAATAAAATATTAGAGATAGCAAAATTATGTGGTACATAAGAGAACTTTTTCTTTTAAATTGAAGGTAATAGTCTTTGGTCTTTCTTTAAATTCTACAGTTCTTTCTCTGGATACAGATGGTGTTCTCCTTTGCAAATATCCTAAAGTTGTCTCTGATTATTGTACTGATGGAATGAGCAAGTACATTATGGTTGATCATCATCCCATGTTGCTGTTAGGGTGTACAATGTTCTTCTGGTTCTACTTATCTCACTCAGTATCAGTTCATGCAGGTATTTCCAGGCTTCTCTGAAATATCATCCCTCCTGGTTTCTAGTAGAACAATAGTGTTCCATAACATACACATATCACAATTTGTTCGACCATTCCCCAATTGATAAACATTCATAAGGTTTCCAATTCTTTGCTACCACAAACAGAGCTGCTATGAATATTTTTGTACAAGTGATGTTCTTATCCTTTTTCATCATCTCTTCAGGGTATAGACTCTAGTGTTATTGCCAGATCAAAGAGTATTCACATTTTTATTGCCTTTTGGGCTTAGTTCCAAATTCCTCTGCAGGAAGTTGGGATAAGTGCACAGCTCCACCAACATTGCATTAGTGCCCCAGATTTCCCATATCGGTTCGAACATTGATCATTGTCCTTTCTGGTCATATTGGCTAATCTGAGAAGTGTGAGTTGGTACCTCAGAGATTAAGCAATCTCCTTGAGGGTCATAAACATTTTCACTCCTACAATAAAAATATTGATATTGATACTTGATATAATACCTTACAAAAGATGCCATATATATATATTTATATACATATACATATAATTATATTTGCTCATTCTTGTGAGGATACACAAATATTTAACATATATGAATGAATACATGTATAGATATGATAAAAAATTGATAGAGAGATAAAGGTAGAGAGAGTTAGAAAGATAGAAGCAGATAGGAAGAAAGAAGAAAGAAAGAAAGAAAGAGAGAAAGAAAGAGAGAAAGAAAGAAAGAAAGAAAGAAAGAAAGAAAGAAAGAAAGAAAGAAAGAAAAAGAAAGAAAGAAAGAAAGGAAGGAAGGAAGGAAGGAAGGAAGGAAGGAAGGAAGGAAGCAAGGAAGGCAGAAGAAAGGACGGAAGAAAGAAGAGGAGTAGGAAAGGAAAGAAGCAAGCAAGAAATAAAGAAAGAAATAAAGAAAATGGGCAAATAAGCAAACAGAGATAGTTCTTGAGGTAATAGTCTGCTAATACAATAAGTATTTTTTGATTGGTTGATATTAAGGTGATAGTTTAAAGGTACTATAAAGTGCCTATATATTTAAGCTGAAATGTGTACTTAAAACAGTAAGGGTCTAGCAACTTCTAAGTATATTTTGATATTTTGCTAAGCAGATGTCAATGAGAATACTACCAAATTTTCATTCTCTAATTCATCTAATCAACAAACATTTATTGATATTCTAATTTGTTCAAGAAGCTAGGGAGATAAAAATACTGAATAAGAAATAGTCTATGCATCATGGAACTTGCAATCTAATTGTGAGATAATAAAAATATAATAAAAATAAATGTCCATAAGTGTAAGGTATATAATAAAAGTCTGAATAAAATTCAATGAGAGTTTGGAGGAGAGCTGTAAGCTTGAAAATTGGTTGAATGTCTGAATGCAAAGGGGAGTAAGTTAATGGTTTGTTGTCAAATTGGAAGGTTGTGCTCAGAAAGCCATGCTTACCTCATGTTATTTATTTACATTTTAATAATGATGTCAATAAAAGTATACAAGAACATGCTTTCAAATTTTCAGGAAATACCAAACTGTTCTTTCTTTAACTTTTAAAATCTTATGCATCTAGGCTCCCATACCTTTGTGGTCTTATTTCATATCACTACTTTTCATGCACCAACTAACTTCCAAACAGACTTGCTAGCTGTTTGTCCTTCCTTGTGAGATCAAAGGTGATCTTTTATGTTCAAGAAGCACTCCCCCCCCACTTATGACTTTTATAATATCTACTTATTTCAAAGTACAACTCACATGCCTTCTGTTAGCCTTCTAGCTGAGAAAGATTACCACTCTCTGAAAATTACATAGTATGTATTTTGAGGATCAAATGAAATATTTTTGAAGTATTGCACAAGCCTTAAAATACTATATATAATGCTAGCTAAACTTTTTTGGTTTTGTTGTTATAAAATAATAAAGAAAGGAAGTCTTGTAGCAAATTTCTCTATTAAAAATCTAATAAATACATAATACATATATTTAAACATTCCACAATTGTTAAAAGCTAAAAATATTTTAGGCTAATTTCAAAGGAATAAACATAAACTACCAACATACATGAGGACAAAATAAAAGATCCAATCAGTTATAAAAAAAAAGAAAAATAACATAACAACTCAAAGTTTCATTTCATATCCATGAGATAAGTAAAAATAATAAAAGTGAAAATATAGAGGAGCTATGAGATTATTGGCACAATAACATAATTTTGTTGGAACTGTAAATTGGTCTAGATATTTTAGAAAGTAATTTTAACTATTTTCAAAAAGTTAGTCATTATACAAACCATTTGACCCACTTACTAGATTTATACCAGTATTAGGGTTAAACCTCAAAGAGAGCAAGGAAAGAAGAAAAAGACCCAGTACAAATCTATTTATATAGTTCTTGTATTAAAGAAAAGGCATGGAAACTAAAATTTAGAAAACTATGCTATATAAATTAATCAAAACAACCTAATAATGGGACATAAAATGATAAAAAGAAACTTTTTCAGAGGAACCTGTGTGAACTGATACCCAGTGATATGGCAAGAAACCAGAATTTTTTATTGTTTTGCTGGTTTTACAATAGCAATATTGTAATGAAAAAACAACTCAGAAAACTCAACAACACTGACCAACTATGACTTCAGAAGACTTAAAGTGAAAATGCTCATTATTTCCCTTCTGTTTTCTTTTTCTTTTTCATTTATATACCTAACTCTACTACTTATGAAATATGACTAAGCAAAAGCTGTCATATTTGTCACATGAAAACATGCCTCATTATGTACCTTGATTGTACCTTGAATACAATATATATATATATATATATATATATATAAATTATAAAAAAGAAAATTTGGGCATGGATAGTAGTTTTAAGAAATGAATACCAGGTTAAGTATGTCACCTCACAATAGTATGTACAAAAGATTGTGCTAAATAAATAAATGAGTTAAATCCTTAATGTTCTCTGTACTAGCTGACTATCTTTTCTGTGCATGTTTATTGAGCAATAATAATAATTCAATGACTGAGTGGATGAATAAATATGGATCTTTGCAGCTGGTTTATGGTTCCTAGGAGGCTACAATAATGTTAAAAAAAAACTTCGTAGGATTTGTTTGTTTTGTTTTTCATTTTCATGCTACATAAGATCAATTTCTTATGGTCATAAGCATTTGGATGCACAGACTACATAGATCACATCATTAATGTGATTTTAGTCCAAATTGTGGTGTCTCCAATCATTTGAATTTCCTGTAGAGCCTGAAAAATTTAGGTAAAAAAAAAGTTAAACAGCTAACCATAGTGAAGTAGAACCATCACCAAAAAAAAAACCTTGGGATATCATTTAATTTTTGAGTTTAAATGACTTTTTAGTGATGATCTAATCTAGTGATTCTTGCAAATAGATTTCAACTTGAATGGAAAGAAAGTACATATTTATTTTCTTTAAATTTTCCTTAACTTTCTTTCAAATATTACTTAACATTCTGAGAAATTCTCTAGATCTTACTGTATTTCCAAAGGTATGTAAGACACAGAAAAACTTCATTCAGTCAGTGCATTTTGTTTATTTAATGATAGCAAACACTATTTCAATATGCATAAAATAAAGTGATGTGAAACCAGAAACTGCTGCTATGTATGTTTCATTTTAAGTGTACATTAAATTTAACAATATAGTCAGTTTGTAAAAATAATTTATTTAGTACTTAATTATATGCTAAAAACTAAAGATACGAAGAAAGGCAAAAGTAATTCTCTCTAGAAGCTGATATTTAATGGGCAAAACAACATGTAAATAAAAATGTTCAAGATATACATAATATAGGGTCAATGGCAGGTAATCTTTGAGGGAAACACCTATCAGGAGGAAGAACCAATAAAACACCTCTTTAAGCAAGAGAGATGAGGTAGTATTTTGGACTCCATGGTGTCTGAGATCTCAGTTTAAATCTATAAAGGATATCCTCTAAATCATTTAAAAATACATTTGTTGAGGATGTCTCCTAGTTTTCTTCTTCATTTGATATCGAAAATCAGAGGATTGCTGAACAAAGTGATCTCTGAAATTATATCAAATAATCTGTTATGATTTTATGATGTCAGTAAGACATATAACCAGTTACTTTCTAAAGCTGTTTTTGTTTCCATGTGTTTAATTTTATAGCTTTTATCTGACCTCTTCTTCTTTTTCTATTGCTATCACCACCTCTCAATTCATAACCTCAAATGAATTTGATTTCCTTCTTTTAATAAGTATAAGAATTTATTTTAAGGAAAGTGGTAGCTTCACTTGGTTTAAGACTACACAGAATATCATGACCTACCCAGGATAAGTTGATTATCTGAAATTTCATCATCATGCTGATTGACTTAGGCTTTGATATCCAACTACTTCTCAATTCTTTTGTGACCTCTACCCTATGATGGAGGTTGGAGTATGGAACATCAAGTACTGAACTCACTCAAAATTCTCCTTTAGAGAGAGAGAGAGAGAGAGAGGACTGGGAGCTGAAGTACATCAACAGTTCTGCTTGACTTGGACTCCATAACTCTGTCTCTCTTGAGGTTCCTCCATTAGATTCTAAGCTTCTTGAGGAAAAGGGAAGTACTTTTTCTTTTCTTTTTTTCTTTATTTCTTTCTTTCCTTACCCTCCTCCTCTTCCTCTTCCATTCCCTTTTCCTCTTCCTCTTTCTTCTTTTTTCAATACTTAACATATAAATGTTTTTTTTTAATTGAAATGTAGTCAATAAAAATATATGAACCCATTTTCATGTCTTTACATATCCATCATCTCTGCAAGAAGGCTTCATTTATTTTCAGTCTTCTTGACTTAGAGTCCAAGTCTTCCTTAATTTTTTTTTGGGGGGGTGTTATATTATTGCAGTCACTATGCAAATTATTCTCCTAAAAGCAGTTTTTTCCAG
This sequence comes from Macrotis lagotis, assembly GCF_037893015.1. NCBI lineage: Eukaryota > Metazoa > Chordata > Mammalia > Peramelemorphia > Peramelidae > Macrotis > Macrotis lagotis. The sequence continues at coordinate 214,933,712 of NC_133658.1, read as the reverse complement.
GACTAGAAACTGAGGTCAAGAGTAGAAGTGATTTGCCCAAACTCTTAGAGTTAACAATTATTTAAGCAGGCCCTTAATCCTAGATCTTTTGAATCCAAAGGCACCATTCTGCCTCACATGTCCTACTACATCAAGAATAGATACCACCTTTAAGAAATAGAGGGAAATCAGCACATGCCATATTGAAAGAAAACACATTTGACATTTATCTATTTTTTAAAATGCTAAAAAGCAATTGTCTGAATGGTTTCCAGAAAGTTTCCTTGGTGAATGTCACACTTCACCCCTCTCTCTATATGTATCCTTATAAGACTGCCATTTTATGCCACATTTGCCAATGGACGGCATCCAGAATTTCTGCCACCGAATTTCACACCTCTAACCTTTGAGCTAAATACAGCCCTGCACTTATTCAAGCTGTTGCCTCTGTTTAAAGAAGCAATCTGTTGAGAAATGATACAGCTTTTACTATCCACACAACTTCAGGATGGGGTCCCATCCAATGTAGAATGTTTACAGGCCTCATCAAAGATATATAGCAGTAGAGAAGGAATGAATTCCATGTTGATTGGGTAGAATGCATTTAATTTTTGTAGGTTTCCCCCAGGTATGTTAGTTAAGTAATATTCATAAGATTTGTTTTTTTATCCATTACAAGTAAGTTTCCTTAAAAATAAAGTCAAGGAACTGAGATAGGCAGGGAAGGTCTTTTGAATGGCTTACTGTTTGTTGTTGCTGTTATATTGTGTCTGGTTCTTCCTGACTGTGTCCTATACTGTCCATGAAGGTTTCTTGGCAAAGACACTGGAATGATTTGCTATTTCCTTCTTCAATAGATTAAGGCAAACAAAGGTTAAGTGACTCAGGTTCACACTGCTTGTAACCATCTGAGGGTGGATTTGAACTCAGATCTTCCTGACTCCAAGTGAACTGAATTATCTAGCTGCCCCCAACTTGGTCTGACACTGACTGCTTAATTTTATCTAACATGATTTTCTAAGGGTCTTGCAATGTTGGATGAAGTTGACTTTCAGACAGGATATCACTGTGATGAAAAGAGGCAATCCTTTCCTCATTGCTTTCTATTTTCAATCAAAGTCATGATTGGCTTTGAAACTCTATTCAAATACTGTGTTGACTTTTTCTGTTAGTTTATAAGTTTCTCCATTCTTACCATCACATTTTCCTATTTATTTCCCTTCCCTCCCTGCCCCCAGTACATAACAGTGATTATAAGCACCTGACATGAAATTTAAATTGGAAAAAGTCAGAGCTGGTGTTTCATCAACCTGTAAGCTGTACCATTTTAGGAAACAGGGAAATGTAGTGTTTGCATGACACATTTTTTACCCAAAAAACAGTGAGGTAAGGAAAAAAGGGAAGAGACTAGTTAGCAGGAAAGGATTTATTTTGGGATTTTTTAAAAAGATCTTTTATTCTTAAATTGAGATCTCTGAGTTCCATGAAATTGGCAGTCATTTATGGCTGCTAAGAATGAAATGTAATGGAATGAAATCATAGAATTTTTAGTACTGGAAGGGACCTAGGAGATCATCTCAGGGAGTACAATTCACTCATTTGACAAACTGGGGGTGGGGAGGGAAGGCTCAGAGAGTTGATCACTCATCCAAATTTCCATATACTTAATGGCTAAGCATTTAAATAAAGCAAGATTTAATTGTAGGGTCAGGGAACCAAAGTTCAGATCCTAAATCACTTTACCTCCCTGATTTTCATATTCCCCATTTGTAAAATGGGGATAATAATTCTTGCATTATCTACCCTTCACAGTTATCATAAATGTTACTGTAAAGTGGATAGAGCTAAGCCTGGAGTAAAAAAAGACCTGAGTTCAAATTTGACCTCAAGCACTTACTAGTTCTATCACCCTGAATAAGTCAGATAAACCTGTTTGCCTCAGTTTGCTCATCCATAAAATGAGCTAAAAAAGGAACTGGCAAGCCATTTCATTATCTTTACCAAGGAATACTCAAATGAGGTCATGAAGAGTCAATTATATCTAAATTGACTAAATGATGACAAAATTAGAAATAAAATTATCAATAATAGTTTATGAAAAATAATAGTGTATGTGGTACATCTCCCAGTCATAATAATAATAATACATTGTTATAACCTATAAGGACCAGTATAATATATTTACACCATACTGTCCTCAGAAAGAGTTTGAAATTTTGAGTTAGGGAGATTAGGATTCAAATCAATTTTTAGCTATATGACTTTAGAAGAGTAAGTCAATTTCTCTAAACCTCAATTTTCTCAGCTATACAATGTACATAATTATGCCTCACTGGGTAGTTAAGTCTTGTATGAAATATTTCAGACAAAGTTCTTTGAGAAATCTGGAGGCATAAAAACATCCACTATTCTTCTGATCAGTACGATTAAAATTCAAAATAGTAGGATATCAGAGTCAGCTAGAAACATAGAATGCAGATTTGCAAGGAACTCAGTGGTCATACAGTCCAATTCTTTCTATATAATACCTGACACATGATCACATCTTCATTATCTATAGGAACATGCAACTCAAAACTTTATGGTACACATGATTCTACTTGAGGCAACTATTATTTCTAGAAAACACTTCTATTAGAAAAAACCTCTCCCCTTCCACACAGATATGCCATCAAAAATATTATCTTTCCCCTACAACTTTCCAAATATTACTTTTCCTGTTACTGTAGTTCTTTTGTATGGTCCTCAGGATCACAATCTAGGAATAATCTTGAATTCTTCTCTATCTCAACACCCCCCCCCAAAAAAAATCCAACCTGGTGCCAAGGCTCGATGATTTCACCTCTGCATCAGCTCTCAAATACGGCCTCTTTTCTTCCCTGATGGCCCCCTCTTTGGTGCAGGACCTCATCGCCTCCCATTTAGATGGTTATAATAGCCTGTTTGTGGGTCTGCCTGCCTCCAGTCCTTCCTCACTGTCTTCCACCTTCTATTCAGTCACTAAAGTAATTTTCCTAAAATTCAAGACTTATTGCGTAAGACCCCCCCCCCCCCACCTCAACCCCACTCCACAATAAACTCCTGACTTCCTCTTGTCTTCCATGGAAATATGAAAAGTTCTGCTTGACATTTAAATTTCTTTAGCTTTCTCCTACATTTCCAGACTTCTTACTCTTTTCTGCTCAAACACTTGCTCTTCAATCAAGTGACACTAGCCTTCTGGCTGTCTCATGAACAAAATATTCCATCTCAGCTTTGGGTATTGTCTCTGACATGCCCGGAATTATCTTTCTTCTCCACTCTGACTACTGATCTTCCTTGCTTCCATTAACACCCAACTAAAATCCCACCTCTTACAGGAAACCTTTCCCAATCCTTCTTATTTCCAGTACTTTCCCTCTATTATTTCCTATTTATCCAATAAATAAATAAATTGATTTTTTACATATTTTTGATATATAATACTTGCCCTATTAGATTATAAACTCCTTGAAAGCTTACAAAAACTATCTTTTGCCTCTTTTGTAATGCTTGATGTTTCTAGGCTTGTTAAATTGAATTGAAAAAAAATGTAAAGTTAGCTATAAAGGTCTTTTTTGACCTTAAATGAGCATAATGGATGATTTTCCTCCTAACATTCTGTCCTAAGACCTCTTCACTTCTTCTTTAAACTACTCTCTGTGAAGATTCAGGGATTTTTACTATTTACAATTAATTCACTTTTTCAGTTTTTTCCATATTAATAATCTTCATATATTTTGAAGTCTAGTGAAGCTACTCTTTTAATCCCCCATTTCATTCTTCCCCCTTTCATTTCCTTGTCTTTCTCTGTGATTCATACTTAGAATGTATTATCCTTCTATCTTGGTCTAAAGAAGGTCCTCCTCTTCTTCAAGACAGAGTTCAGGTAGGACCTCCAGCAGGAAGCCATCCAGGACAAACCAGTGCAATCAAAATGATCTCTCCCACTTCAAATGTCATACTATATTGGATTTCTCTATTATATTAATCACATTGGCATTGAACAATAGTTATTTTTACTCTTATATTTCCTTCCTTATTAAAATATCGGTTCCTGGACATGGGGTCATTGTGACATCAATCTTGGCAAATCTTCAAGCTGAGTACAGTACCTTATACTTAGTAGATGCTTAATAAATGTTTGTTGAATAAATGAATTAAACATAATTTTATGCTGCCAAGAACTGTTTGCTAATTATTTTATTTATGGGAGATTTTCTCCCCAAAGATATTTAAAACTCTTTCAGGGAAGAACTCTACTTTATATTCCTATCCCTAACAGCTCCTTGCAGAGTGCTAGTGTCATGGTAGGCTTTTAGTGAATACTTACTGAATTGAATTTTTCCCAGTGTATTTAGATGGCCCAACATAAGAACTAAACTTGCTTGAGCTCATCCCTTCAACTGCTGGCCATTAGCAAAAAAGTAGAAAAGAGAAATCAGGTATTCAGGCAGAATCAAAGAAACAGGGGGGAAAAATGGCTGAGAATAGCTCCGACTCATCTCTTTCATGATAGCAATCTGTTCTGCTAAGAGTGCCCTATTTATTTTTTACTTTAAAATGTAATCCAACATTATTTTAATCTCAGGAATCTTTTATTCACTTAAACATTATTGAGGCTATCTTCTCCTAAAATATGTTAGTACAGTATCACTTTAATTTTTAATTTTATTAAATATTAATTTATAATAATTATGTTTAATATATAACAAAATAATTTATAATGATAACATTAAATTATTTTAACACCACAGACCTCCAATGGTATCCATTCAAAACTTTAGGCTCTTTAACTATAAAATTGGAATAATAGTAGCTCCTATCTCATAAGATTGTTATAACAGTCAAATGAGACCATTTGTAAAGGGTTCAGTAGAGTACTTGGTCACATAGTAGGCACTTCATAGATATTGATTCTCTTCCTCCTTTTCTTTAAAAATGATTGCTCTCTCAATGACTAGGGGAGGAGCTGTAGGGAGAGAAGGAATTTGGAAATCAAAATATATTTAAAAGAAAATTAAATATAAAAATAAATGAATGAAAATTAAAAACAGAACAAAAAATCCCACTGCTTGAAACAAAGTTAGAAAAAAAAATGAAACAGGAAGAAAGATAGTCAATGAAAAATAATAAAATCCAGAAAAAATGATATTACTGGATCCAGATTGTGATTATAATATATCAAATTTATAGTCTTGGGGGAATGAAGAAAATTTGTAAACAAAGATAAAATTGTTGTAGAGGCAAAAGGTAATTAATGAATATATATCAATTTAATAAGTCATCCTTCTTTTAATAATAATAACAATAATGGTGCTATATTGATACACCTCTGCTATTAATGATGATGATAAGGAGGAAGAAGAGGTGGAGGATATAAAGAGCTTACAAACACAAGGTTGTGATTTCTGTGACATAAAATGGATTGTGCTTATTTGAAAATGAGGTCAAATGGTAGAGTCTGGAACCCTAAAATTCACAAGATATCTTTTAGGACTAAATATTTACCAATCTTCTAGGATAGTGGAAGGATAACCAGAATCTTTAGATGGTGTCTAGTCAGGTATCCCACTATTGGCTCTCCCTGGGCACAAAACTAAATAGTAAATCATCCTGTGATATACCTCCCTCAATTACATACCCAATTTTAGGGAAGGGGAAGGAAACAACCTGAAATAGTGCCATTGATCTCTGTACATTTCAAAGATGGAAACACTAAGGTATGGCTAGGCAGAACAGACTGGCATAGGTTGGTAGAAAGATGGGAAGGAAGCATGAAATTAAAAAATTACACGATCATATAGTTCAAGTTAAAAGAGAACTTTGGGGTATTAGAATCCAAATTCCTCATGTTATTCATGAGGTGACCGAGTCCCAGGGAAGTAAAATCTCTTGCTCAAAGATATCCAGCTAATATTTACTAGTATGAGGATTTAAATTCAGATTATTTGACACTTGAATTATTATTTTTTCCATTATATCAGGTACAAAGATTTGGACAGAGAGTTATTCAGATATTATTAGGGAGATGGCACTTGATTGTCAGATTCTAAAAAAAATTTATATGTGCAAGGATCAGATATGTGGTCCTTCAGATCCCTTCCTTCCAACCCTAAAAATAAGATTTCTGTTATTTTTTCCTCATTTCTAAAATGTAATAATGAGAAGATAGAAAGTTACTAAATAAAACCAGAAAAAAATGGTCAGTGAAAGATGAATAGTATAGGCAGTATAGAATAGATGACTGATTATTTTCTGAGCATTTATTCTTTATTTATTTCTCTGTGCCTTTGCTCAAAATGTACACAAGTTCAACATAGCCTTCTATCAGTTCCATCTGCCGATTCCTTCCCCTCTCTCCAACAAACAACCATTACCTCTGGTTTTACCTTGCCTTTTCCTCCAATTGTAAGAAATTGACACTTGAGTTGAACTTCTTTTCTTTATTTAAATCTCTTTTATATACTTATCCTACTATACTTTCTATTATACCTGTTTCTTTTTTTTTTAGATTTTTGCAAGGCAAATGGGGTTAAGTGGCTTGCCCAAGACCACACAGCTAGGTAATTATTACATGTCTGAGGTTGGATTTGAACTCAGGTCCTCCTGACTCCAGGGCCAGTGCTCTATCCAGCTGCTCCTATTATATTATACCTGTTTCTAAGCATATTTTATCACTACTCTTTACCACTTTAGACTTTAAGTTCCTGGAAGGCATGTACGTCTTATCATACATTGTTTCTCAGTTCTCAAAGTATTTCACATCATAGAAACCTAATCAATGTATTGAAATAAGATCAATGATCTGGTATGATACTGAAGCAACAGAATGAAGATTCCATCTTTTTCTTTTAATATGTTTTCAGGCACATACACAGTAAGCCAAAATGCATGTAGAACACCTAATTAGTGGGGTTAGTCATCTTTTCTACAAATGAAGTCAAAATGGGCTACATCAAGTTGGGGTCCAACTCCTGGGATAGGAAGCTGCCAACCAGTTACACAAACAGCAGTTTCATCAGAGAAGCAGCTGTAAACCTCCTAAAAAAGAAAACCCTAATTTACAAACTATTGAGCAACCTGGAATCTGAAGCCAGGCTTGTTGTCTTTGAAAAGCCTTCAGACTTGTCTCTGACATTTTTCCCAAATTTAAGCTGTTTCCTAGCATATAAGATTCCATGAATTTAATTCAGAAATGAGAACTGTATTTGCTGTCCTAAAAACAAAACAGTTTATAACATATTTCCATGCTGATCCTGTAAATTCTCCCCTATCCACCACAGAAATTAATTTGGGCAAAGATAATAAGTTTGTGAGTTGGAAGGCATTCTAGATACTACTGAGTTTAGTCCCTAGTTGAGGAAAATGAGGCGCAAAGAATAGGAATCACAAAGTAAGGGGACATAGGTAATACATGACAATGCCAAGATTTAAAATAAATTGCTTTGACTTAAAACCCTGTGTTGCTACTTTGAAGTCCCAAGAATGTAAAATATCCTGAGGAATGAGCCGTTTATGTATAGAAAACAACGAGACTGTCACTGTGGGCATAAATATAGGCCAATAAAGCATAAAATGCAATTTGTGGTGGATGGGAGCATGAATAGCCCCAGTATTTAAACCATCTCAGAATCAGTGTGATTCCTAATAATTCTTCTTTAGCATGAAGAAAAGGGATTTTCTTTCTTTTCTTCATCATCGTCATTCCCCCCCCCCCTTTTTTTTTGCTTGCTTCACTCATACTACTAATTATTTAGTGGTCTTTCAAACCTTTTGTAATCTCTACTGGAGAAAGCCCTGAAAGATATTAATTCTTAGCCATGTGTCGCATAAATGGAGGCCATTCTGCTATACTTAATGACAAGGCTGAGGCAGCAAGATGTCATTTGCTTTTCTCTCGGTTTTTAAATTGCTTTCTAAATGAACTACAGCTGTGAGGGCCAGGTGCTGTGATCCCTTTAGAAAGATCAGGAAATGATGAAATCCAAAATTTCAAAGTGTGATGGATGTCAGCTCCCGATTTGGTGTGTGTGAGGTCACCCCCATGCACCTGGTCCTATCTCCACAGCAGAATCACTTCTCTGTGGAAAAAAAAGCGAGAAAGCGAGCGTGAGAGATGCACATGTCTAATGTGAGAGTAACAATAAGAGAAACAGTTTATAATTATCCCTTTGTTTTCTCCTTGGCTGGATAGGGATGGCGAAAATAGGCTGCTCCTTCCTCCTTTTTCCTTATAGGTAGCTCCCCTGAATAAAAATCCAAGTTTGAATGAATAGAAAAGTTGGCTTGTAGGCAATTTGGCCAGCTACATACTATTTTGGGGGAAGGGCGAAGACTTTATTGACGTTGCCTTAATTAAAACACATACATAATTACCATAGCTACAAGGTCAAGGATCCTATTTGCTAAGTTGTGCTATGGATCAACTCCAATGCTGAGTCAGACCTGGACTTGGAAGAGGAAAATACTCTATCACTAAGGGCAGAATGTTTCCTTGTAATATCTCAAACAAATCACTATTCAGTGTCTGAGGGAACATAGAGATCATTCCATCTACCTCCTCATTTTACACTTGGGAAAACTGGAGTCCTGCAGTTTGATTTCTTTTACAATCATAGTAATGGAAGTTTAAATGATAAACCATCAAGTTCAACCTTTACTTTTACCTTGAAGATTACTGATGATGACAATAATAACAGTAACAATAATAATACCTAGCTTTTACAAGGCACTTAAAGATTTGCAAAGTATTACACATATTATCTCATTTGATCCCCAAAACTGTGATAGAGGTGCTATCATTTTAACGCTAAGGAAATTGATGGTTAGTCAGTCCAAATGACTTTTTCAGGTTCATACAACTTATTATTATTCTGTGGGTGATTGATTTCTTCATCTATAGTTTTCATAACAGACAGGGAGGCAGTCTTGAAGACAATAAAATCCAGGTTTTAGTCATGTCTCTAATACATGTAATCTGTGTAACTCTGGGCAAGTCACTTAATGTTTCAGTTGTAGGTTATTCAGTTGTTTTTTAGTCATCTTACTCTTTGGGATCCCATGTGGGATTTTCTTGGCAAAGATACTGGAGTGGTTTGCCATTTTGTTCTCCAGCTTTTTCACAGATGAGCAAACTGGGGCAAACAGTATTAAGTGACTTGTCCAGGGACATAATGCAAGTAAATATCTAAAGCCAGATTTGAAGCCAGGAATATAAGTCTTCCTTACTTTAGCCCAGAAATGGACCCATTGCATTTTTTGGCTGCCTTTTCAGTGCTATAGGAAATTGTAAAACTTGTAGAGAAAGAACTATCTTTCATTGGTATATGCAATTTCCTCACCTGGAAGTTCCCACTCTGATGAAATCATTTTTCAGCCTCTGTTTTGACCCCTTAAAATTTTTATTTATTTTTTATTGATAATTTGTTTTTTGAAATACATGTTATGAAAATTTTTCAACAGTCATACATATGCATAAATATATTTTTAATTTTCAAAATTTTGTCCCACCCTCCCTTCCCACCCTCTTCCTCTCAGCGATGGATGAACAGTCAGGTTAATATTTTACATGCACATTTGTATTAAACATGTATACGTCATTTTCAGTATGGGGAATACATAAGAGAATTTTTTTTAAAGTGAATGTAGTGTTCATCAAATTCTGTACAGTTTTTTGTTTTGTTTTGTTTTGTTTTGTTTTTCTTCCTCTGGATGTATATAGCATTGTCCATAACCGATTTAATATAGTTATCCTAGCTTTCTGAATTGCTGAGAGGAGCTCCTTCTATCAAGGTTGATCATCTCACAGTGTTGTTGTTGATGTGTGCATTGTTCTCTTGATTCTGCTCCTTTCACTTAGTATCAGATCCTGTAATTCATTCCACACTTCTCCAGAGTCCAATCATTTATGGTTTCTTATGGAACAATAGTATTCCATAAAATTCATATACCATAATTTGTTTAACCATTCCCCAATTGATAGGCATTCCTTCAATTTCCAATCCTTTGCCACTACAAAAAGAATTGCTATAATATTTTGGAACATACTGGACTTTTCCCATTTTTATGATTTTTTCTGGATATAGGCTAGAATTGGAATCGCTGCGTCAAAGAGTATGAACAGCTTTATTGCTCTTTGGGCATAGTTCCATATTGTTCTCCAGAAAGGTTGGATCAGTTCACATTACACACTTACTATTGATATTACCATAAATATCTGCTTATTATTTTGGAGGTTTTCCATATTGAGCTTTCTATATTGTCTCAAGGCAGTTACAAATCACCAGGATCAATATATACTTTTTAAAGATATTCGCTCACCTATGGTACTATTTATATAAATTTATATAAATTTATATAAATATTTCACCATCACAGATATTTATATTTTCTCATATTCTCCAAGAGAACTCTGGCCCCCCTACCATATTGCCAAAGCAACCAGAGATAGGACTAAAAAGTCAATAAATCTAGTAACATTTTAGTGGTGAATTAATTAAATGTCTGGGCAAATATAACTTGTCAATGATATTATAAATATTCAAATGACCCTTCATAGGAAAAAAAGGGTCCCCACCCCTATAATAGCTAATTCACCAAGGAGCTACTCGATGTATTATAGGCTTTCTTTTCATTTTCTTCAAAATTGCTTTGATACTGGTAGAATACTTAGGCTGTTATCAGTCATCCATAGTTGTACCAGATGTTTGGTATACTTCCTCTTTCAATCATAAATAATCTTAATGATGTCATTTATGGCACTTCTTTCATACAACTCATAAATGGCATTGTGCCTCAACCTATCCTGAAATGGAATAAATTTTTTTAACAATTTTATATAATATTTTGAGTTACAAATTCTATCTCTTCATTCCTCCATGCCTGTGTCCTACCAATGAGATAATGGACAATCACATATAGGTTAAACATGTTTAATTATGTAAAACATTTCTGTATTGGTCATTTTGTACAAGCTCGAATAGAAGAAAAAGAAAGTGAAAAGAGCATACATTAAAAATTATCAGTTCTTTTTCTGAAGGTGTAAGGTGTGCTTCCTCATTAGACCTTTGAGATTGTCTTAGATCATTGCATTGCTGAGAATAGCTAAGTCATTCATATTTCTTTATTGAAGAATATTATTGTTGCTGTGTACATCATTTTCCTGGTTCCCTTTCCTTTGTTCTGCATCAGTTCATATTAGATCTTTCTGGTTTTCCTGAAATCATCCTGCTTATCATTCTTTCTAGAACAATAATATTCCGTTATGATCATGTACCAGATCTTGGTATTTCTCAACTATATAGGCATTTCTTCAATTTCTAATTCTTATCTAATACAAAAAGAGCTGCTATAGATATTTTTTGTACAAATAGTTCCTTTTTTAGTTCTCTATGGAATTTAGACCTAGTAGTGGATCCGGTAGTAGTTGGATCAAAGGGTATGCAGTTTTACAGTCCTTTGCCCACAGTTCTAAATTGTGCTCCAGAATGGTTGGATCTGATAACAACTCCAACAACAGTGCATTAGCATTCCAGATTTCCCTTCCAACATTGATCATTTTCCCTTTACAACATATTGATCTATCTGATAGATTTGAGGAGATACCTCAGAGTTGTTTTAGGTAGTGTTTCTCTAACTCAAGAGTGATAGTGATTTCTCTAACTCAATAGTCAATAGTGATTTAGAGCATTTTATTGGATAGATGGCTTTGATTTCTTTGTCTGAAAATTGCCTGTTCATAGGTTTTGACCATTTCTCAAGTGGGGAATAACTTGTAGTTTTATAAATTGACTCAGTTCTCTATATTTGAGAAAATAGGCCAAATTTTTCCCTGTTTTGCTTTCCTTATAATTTTGGTTGTATTGATTTTACTCATGCAGAAACTCTTTAAAATTATTTACAATTAAAATTATTCATTTTACATTTTATAATATTCTCTATATTCTTTGGTACAAAATTCTTTCTCTAACCATAAATCTCACATAAACTATTCCATGTTTTCTTAATTTGTTTATTGTATCATCCTTTATGTGTGCTCACTTTGACATTATATGGGTATGTAGTATGAGATTTTGATTTATATCTAGTTTTTGTCAAACAACTTTCCAGTTTTTCCTAGTAGTTTTTATTAGGAAATTTTATTCCAAAAGTTTGAATCTTTGGGTTTGTCATATACTATATAACCATGACTGATTTTTAACGAGTTCCAGATTGTTTTGATTATTACCACTTTATAATACATTTTGAGATTTATATATAGGCATTACATCTTCTTTTGCATTTTTATTAATTTGTTTTCATATTCTTAAACTTTTGTTTTCCATATGAATTTTTTCATCATTTTTCTATATCAATAAAATAATATTTTTATAGTTTGATTGGCTTGGCATTAATAAAATTGTTTAATTTAGGTAGAATTGTCATTTGTATTATTTTGACTCTGTCTACCCACGTGCTAATTGAAGACTATATAAAATACTTGGAAGTCTACTTGCTAAGACAAACCAAGGAACTATAGGACCATATCTATAAAATAGTTTTCACATAAATAAATTCAGATCTAAATAATTGGAAAGATCTGACCATATTTGTGTGAAAAGTATTTTATAGATTTGTTCAATTATCTTAGAAGGAATTTCTCTTTCCATCTTTTCCTGCAGGACTTTCTTGATAATATAAAGAAATGCTGATGATTTATATAGTTTTATTTTGTATCCTGCAACTGCTAAAATTGTTAATAATTTCAAGTAATTTTTTGTTGATTTCTCTAGGATTTTCTAAGTATACCATATCATTGGCAAAGAATGATAGCTTTGTTCTCTCATTGCCTATTTTAATTCCTTCGGTTTCTTTTTATTATTGGTATGACTAACATTTCTAATAAAAATATTAAGAAATGAAGGTGATAAATGGCATCTATCCATTACCTATGATTCATACAATCAGACTCCTAGCTTATCTCCATTATAGATGCTTGCTGATGTTTTTAGATAGATACTATTCAGAATTTTAAGAAATGTTCCCTTTATTCTTGTGCTCTTTATTGTTTTTGATAGTGAGAATGGATTCTTTATTTTGTCAAAAAAAATTTCTGCATCTATTCAGATACACATGAGTTCTGTTTTTTTTTTGTTATTGATATGGTCAATTATGCTATTTTCATAATAATGGTACTGTCTTGCATTGCTGGTATGAATTCTACCTGTTCATTGTTTATTCATTATATCACATATTTTCATGATAAATTGTCTGCTAGTATCTTGTTGAAAAGTTTTGCATTAATAATTATTAGGGAAATTGTTCTATAGTTTTCTTTCTCTTCTCTGGCTCTTCCTGAATTAGACATCAGAACCATGGTTGTGCCATAAAAAGTCTGATAGGATTCCTTGTTCATCAATTTATTTAAACTGGTTTATTTAGTCTTGGGATTAATTGTTCTTTAAATGTTTGGTAGAATTTGCTTTTTTATCAATCTGTTCCAGGAATTTTTTTTTAGGAAATTAATTGATGGTTTGTTTAGTTTATTTTTCTAAAACTGGGTTATTTAAGCATTTTATTTCTTCTGTTAATCTGGATAATTTATACTTTTATTCAGTTTTAGTCTTTTTAACTAGGAATGCATAAAAGTCCTCTATTTTGTTAAATATCCATTTTCTCCCCTGAAAGATTATATTCTAATTTTCTGGGGAGGTGATTCTTTTTTTTTTTTTTAGGTTTTTGCAAGGCAATGGGGTTAAGTGGCTTTCCCAAGGCCACACGGCTAGGTAATTATTAAGTGTCTGAGACCAGATTTGAACCCAGGTACTCCTGACTCCAAGGCTCTATTCACTGTGCCACCTAGCTGCCCCTGGGAAGGTGATTCTTGATTGTTATCCATCCTGTATAATCCTGACTATATCTCCACAATATTTGGATTATTTCTTTTTGTGACTGCTAACAGTACTTTCTCTTATTTGTGAGCTCTGGAATTTGGCTATGATATTAAGAATGTCTTTCTGGTAGTGACTGAAAAATTCTTCCAATTTCTATTTTACCTTCTACTTGTAATATCAGGTAGTTTTCTTTAAGAATTTCTTGAAAGATATTCAGGCTTTTTTTCTTTTCCTTTTTTAAAATTTGTGACTTTTAAGTGGTCCAATAAGTTTTTTTTTTTCAATTTTCTCTCCTGGACCTATTTTCTAGGTTAGTTCCTCATGAAAAATTTCACATTTTTCTATTTTCATTTTGCTTTATTGTATCTTAATGATTTCTAGAGTTATTAGTTTCTACTTGCTCAATTCTTAATTTTTAAGAAATTATTTTCTTCAGTGACCTTTTATACTTCCTTTTCTATTTGATCAATTCCATTTTTTAGGGAAATTAATCTCTTTGGTGGGGTCCTTCTGCTAGATTGTTATGGAACCAGAGTCTCATGTTGATCAGCCCTGGGACAGGGCTTCACTGCTCTGTCAGGAAGAGGAGTCAATTCTTCCTGATGGTTTGTGCTGTGGGTCGTATTACTGGGGTGGGGCCATGCTGTTCTGCGTGAGGACTCGGATATTCCTAGCAGATTGTACTAGGTTTGGAGCTTTGGTACAGGCTCCCTGCTGTGAGGTGGGCAGGTTGTTACTGATCTTGAACCATACTCCCCTCTCTCTCTCCAGTGAGATATTTCTATCTATCTGTATTGGTAAGTTGCTTCCATGCTTCTAGAGTAATTCTGAGTTAGTTTTTAGTTGCTTGGAGCGTAATTTCAATGGCTTTTCAAAGCATTCCTTCCTCATTACTCCATCTTAGTATAAGAAGTGTGTCATGTTATTCCTCATCTTTTTTTGGGGGGGGGTATCTACAAAGCCAAAGAGTTCCATGAGGATGCATGGCCATTTTTCATTAGCACCCATGAATCAGGCTTTTGAACCCAACAGGCAGATTTGTATCCACAACACTTTTAAAAACTTTAAATATATAGTTGCTCCAAAAGGATCTAAACTTTGTGAAAGCTTTGCAAAACTGAAAACAAAAATTCTATTTTACATTTCATAAAACTATTATAAGACCAGTATTTGGTAAATCATAAAATATGATGTGATTATAATAATAAAATTATGATAATGTGCTTCAGGCAAGAAGTTTATACCTTTTATTTTGAAAATAAAGTTATTGAATTTTTGTTTGTTTTATATGATTTATGTTTCTCAGTATATAGGTAATTCCTTATAGAAAAGATTTAAAAATATGGTTTAGCCAAACTAACTATATTTTCTTTGGAGCTAAACCTGATCATATTAATTTTGAAACATTGATTTTTATTATTTTAATGCCATTATCTTCATTTACATTGTCATTAGTTGTGTTTATTGCTTTCAGTGCTTTGCTTAATTCAGTTTATTCACCTTTATTCATCATATTCAACATTATTTTCCCCCAAACAGGTTAAGATTCCATTTGCACTCAAATAACCTATTTAACCATTTTTCTAGAGTAATAAAAATCTGAGTTCAAATCCTGCCTCAGATACTTCCAGCTATGTGAGCCTAGTTAAATCTCTTAATCTTTTTCTGCCTAAATTTCTTAGGCATATTTGTAAAAGTGGGGTTAATCATTGCAACTACCTTAAAGTGTTCTAAAAATGTTAATTATTTTTTGTTATTTGTATGTAAGTGTAAGATCCAATTTTATTCTCACTAAAAGCTTTCAAGGTAAGTATTAAAGACATTATCATAAACATGAAGGAAGCAATGAGGAAATTGAGACTGAATGATATCGAATG
Organism: Macrotis lagotis; assembly: GCF_037893015.1. Classification (NCBI taxonomy): domain Eukaryota; kingdom Metazoa; phylum Chordata; class Mammalia; order Peramelemorphia; family Peramelidae; genus Macrotis; species Macrotis lagotis. Next base: position 214,917,964 of record NC_133658.1, on the reverse strand, counting down.
ACTTATCTGTTGTCATGCTGTCAGTTAGTGTGGAAGTCAGGATTTCGAACATATGTTTCTCCTGGCTCAAAATACAGTTTTCTATACCATGCTACCTCTCACACAGGATGGTATAACAAATATTCCAAGAGCTCTGCCTATTTGATGATTAAAAAAAATTCTTTGCACCTTATTTATGGATCTAGTATTTTAATTAATATTTAAACTAATATTTTCATAATAATTTCTCACACAGCACCCACAGTACCACATGAAGAATACTGTATACTATCACGTCTCCTTGATGACTTACCTCAAAATCAGATAAATATATATTTTCTAGGGTTAAATGTTTAGTATATCTATATCATCTATATCTATATCTATATCTACATCTACGTCTACGTCTACGTCTACGTCTACGTCTACGTCTACGTCTATATCTATCTATATCTATATCTATATCTATATCTATATCTATATCTATATCTATATCTATATCTATATCTATATCTATATCTATATCTATATCTATATCTATATCTAATCTATATGTCTGTCTACATCTATGTCTATGTCTATGTCTACATCTACATCTACATCTACATCTATATCTATATCTATATCTATATCCATATCCATATCCATATCTATATCGTCTATGTCTATGTCTATATCTATATCATCTATATCTATATCTATCTATCAACTTATAACTTTAGAGGAGGCAATTCATTCTGACCTATCTTTCTTTAACTCCATCTAAGATCTGTATTAAAAAAAAATCTTAGCTATAATGTAGCCTCATTGAATAGATTTTAAAAATTCTCTTTATCATGGTTTCCAAAGATTTTTGTTTATTAGTTTTGTTTTGATAAAATCATTTTTTCTTGGATAAGGAAAAATAATGTACATAGTAAAACAAACAACCTAACATAATCCAAATGAAAGTCATGAGATGATCTAAGAACTAAATTCTGAACTGTCAGTTAAAAAGCAGGTAGAAAACTAGAGTTTAAGGTAGGCTATAACTAATATTAGAAACTTCATAGGTTACTACTGTAGCGCTAAGGATCAAAAATAATAAATAAAATTTGTAATAGAACCTTATTATTCCCTTATCATAAAAATGATTCATTCATACTTGGAATATTGTAAATGGTCCTGAGAATCATACTCATGATTCAGTTCCATGATCCCTCTCACTTCTCTATGTAGTATTTTAGAAAGAACATCTATATTTACCCTCCCCTATAAATATCTTCTATCTTTTATTTGGAGTTGTCTGATCATAATAATCCCTCAATGCCATTCTTTTCATTTACATTATGAGTTACTGTGTTTGTTGCTTTCTGTGTTTTACTTAATTCAGTTTACATCAGTCCTTTTTTTTTTAGGTTTTTTTGCAAGGCAGATAGGGTTAAGTGGCTTGCCCAAGGCCACACAGCTAGGTAATTATTAAGTGTCTGAGACCGGATTTGAACCCAGGTACTACTGACTCCAAGGCCAGTGTTTTATCCACTGCGCCCCTACATCAGTTCTTATAAATCTTACAATGTTTCTCTGCATTCATCTTATTCAACATTTTTTTTCCACAAATAGAGTAATCTTCCATTTGCATTCAAATAACTTCCCCCGTTTAACCATTTCCCTTACTCGATAAATATTAGTTATATAAATTATTTGGGTGTAGAGTTTGTCAGAATGGTAAAAATTCTAAAGATCATACTATGTGAAGATTGAGTAAAGCAATTTAAGATTTAGTTTGGAGAATAGAAGATAATAGAAACAAGAAACCTGCAGCTGAATTTATATATTTTTTAGGACTCCACCATGGAATAGGAATTGAATTTGATCTGCTTGGCTACTGGGTGAATAACTAGGAATAATATGTAGATGTTATACAGAAAAGTACTTAGGCTCTGTGCAAAGGAACACAAGAATAATATTAAAAACCAAACTTCTCAGCTTTGCAGTTCAGTATTAAGGTTTCCACTAATTCAAGTAATAGTCAAATGATAGCATTGTTGAGAGAATTCTTTTTTTGGTTATGGGTTAATCTAGATAGCTGACTAGACATTTTCTTAGGATTGGAAGTATACATTTGGAGTGAAAGAGGTCATCAAATCCATTTCTTGATTTTACAGATGGCAAATGAAGACACAGAAGGTAAATGAATTTCCCGTAGTCAATAAGGCTACTGTCTAAGAATGATTTTTGAACCCAGATCTTTCTGACTCCAAATGAAGTCCATAATCTCCCCGCAAAATACTGTCTTTCTATTCTGACATTCTTGGATCTCAGATTCTATAAAGAAAATAATATATAAGGAAAAATATTATTTTATGATAAGAGATATAATAAGCATTTTCATTTTCTGAGTATATATCATATACTTTTCCTACACTCTAATTCTGGGAAAACAAGAATTTCAAATAAATTACTAAATATGTATAATATATATATATATATATATATATATATGTATATAGGTATATTATATACGTACTATAAAATCTCCTCCAATATCCAGCATAGTGCTCTGTGCAGAGCAATAATAGTAATAATGATGATGATGATGATGATGATGATGAAGGAGGTGATTTTGATAAAATAATAGTAAACATAGCTCACATTTAAATATTTCTTTAAGGTTTACAAAGCACTTCACAAATACCTCATTTTATCTTTACTACAACCCTGGAAGATAGGTGCTATTCTTATCCCAATTTCATAGATGAGGAAGCTGAGACAGGCAGAAATTAATTGACTTGCCCAGGATCATACAATAAGTACCTGAGTCAAGTTTGATTTAAACTCAGGTCTTCCTAGCTATAAATCCAGGACTGTATATACTGAACCACATACATCACTGATAACAAATAAGAAATAGTGAATGAACTGTCATTATGGAAATAGATTAATCACAGAAAGAACTCACACAAGCCAAACTTACTCTGAGTTTATGAAGTGCTTTACAAACCATCATGCATTATTTCTTCAGGAAATCTTTGTTGGGCTAGTTCGTATAAATATTATTAACCAACTATTTTGCAAATAAGAAAAATGAGGCATACATAGGGGTTTCCAGCACATAGTTAGCATTGCAAGACCAGGCTTTTAACCAAATTGGAAGACAGCTTATTCTCTTTTCATTCAGTGTTAATCATTCAATGTTTCCCTGATATTTGTCAAGGTCCACCTCCCTGTAAATTTTGTTCCTTTGATCCAAGTTTTACCTTCTGGAGTTAGAGGGTATATAATTTGTTTTTTTTTTTCTATTACATTTTTAAAGTCAAGAAAAACATGTTCCCTCACCACTTATTCAACCATCACTCATATGCCATGGTAGCCATAATTGTTTCCCTTTTTGAAATGTTCCAGTTTGCCAATGTCCATTTTTAGTAGCATCTTTATTTTTTCATCTATATGCACATGTTATAATATTAAGTTACAAAATTCCCTTACACCCTCCCTTCTCATCCCCCTCCCCTCAGCAGTGAACAGTCACTTTAGTATTGGACATACATATTTATGATAAACATGTTTACAGTTTAGTCATTTTTGATATGAGTAATTAGGATTAAGGGAAAGAGATAAATAAGAGATAATTTTTATAAAGTGTTCATCAGATTTGCAAGGATTGTGTTTGTGTGTGTGTGTGTGTGTGTGTGTGTGTGTGTGTGTGTGTGTGTGTTGTTTTGTTTTGTTTTTCTTCCTCTGGATAGGGATAAGATTGGCCATAGCTGGTTGTCCTATTTCTCTGAATTGTTGAGAGGAGCTGCTTCAATCAGGTTTATCATTTCTCAGTGTTGTTGTTGATGTGTACATTGTTCCCTTAGTTCTACTCCCTTCACTCAGCCTCAGATCTTAAAGTCATTCCATGCTTCTCTACAGTCCAACCCTTTATGGTTTCTTATAGAACAATAATATTCATAATATTAATGTACCATAACTTGTTTAGTCATTCCCCAATAGAAAGGAACAATGTCCATTTTTTTTTCTCATATGGTGTCAAAAATCACCACAATTCTTCTGAAGTGATTGGACCAGTGGACAGTATAGAAATATTTAAAGATCACATTATGTAGTTTCATGAAAACAAAAAACTGCACGTCATGTCTGATAACCTGAATTTGAATCCCATATTTGACAAATATGGAAATATATTTTTGACAAAGTCACTTCATGTTGCTTCAGCTTCCTCTTTTGGACAATAACAATAATGATCCTTATTCTATTTATCACCTAGCATGGTTTTTAAAAGGGTAAGTGTAAATCACTTCTAAAAACCTAAATTGTTGTAGAACTAGTATTTATAGGTTTTGTTGAGGTAGATGCTATGATTATTTCCTATAATTATATTGTTTTAAATTATAGGCCAGAACCAGGAATGATAAGTGAATATTGTAAAGAAGGTTAACATTGGAGAAAACAAAAACAAAACAATCCATAGCAAAATCCACCTCTGCCACAAAATTTTAGTTATCCCTAAATGGGAAGCACTTCTTGAAACTAGTTCTCTTTGACTAGTCAAGCAGTAACTGCATTACAGTTTGCTGGATATGATTTGTGGTAATTGCCTTAATGAGTATTATATTACTTTGGTATCTTCCAATTGTGAAATTCAATGATTCAAATGTATGCAACAAGATGTGTTTTTAGTTTTTCCTTAATAAATCAGCTATTTCATATTGCTAACATGAGTTTGGAGTTTACTAAAACCATTGGATCATTTAATGGAAATAACTGGTCAGTTACAAGCCATATATTTATGAATTTTCAAAAATCAAATGAATATCCTTCTATGTTAAATATCATATTAATCTCAGCATATTTTCTGAACTTTGTGAAATCTCTGAAAACATTGGTTATCTTATCAATGCATTTATATCTTTCCAAGTTATAGTTATCTTAGTCTTTGATGAACATGCTCCTCTGCATTTATTACAAGCTGTGATTAAAAGCTTTGAACTACCCTTAGTAATTAATGCTACTGAAAGGTAGCAAGTTGTAGCATAAATATGAGGACCTTGGAAACAAGCAAAAATTGTATTTGAATCCTGCTTCTAATATTTATTAGCTGTCTGACTTTGGATAAGTCCCATATTCTCTCTCGGCCTCTAGTTTTTCAATTACAAAATGAGGATAATAATGTCTGTAGTAATCATGCTTCAGAATTTTTTTGTGAAAATAAAATAAGATTATGTATGTAGAACACTTTGCAAAACTTAAAAGCACCATGTAAATGTCAGCATATTTTTCCTCTTCCTGACTACTAATATCTAACATCTGGCATTTGAGTGAGAGATGATATTCATTCATTTACTCACTAATTTATTCCACAAACATTTATTCAGCATATACTATAAGTAATATACTGCACTAAGCATATCAACAAATTCATCAACAATCATTTATTCAGTTAACAGCTACTATTCTCAATGAATTTACAGCCTAATCCGGGATTTGCTATGGGTGGTGAGAGTTATGTACTTAGAGAACTACAACATAAAGGAATATGAAATAAATACAGAAGGGAGTCCAGACAAAGCACTAGGAGACCAGTGAGAAAGGAACAATAATATTTAATGGTTAGAGTGAAATTGTTAAGTTTTATTTATGAAGTAGCACCTTAGTTGATCTTTTTTAAATAAAATTTCCCCCAAAATATATATAAAATCAATTTTTATATTTAAAAAAAATTTGAGTTCCAAATTCTATTTTTCCTTCTTCCCCTTACCCCTCTGAGAGATTAAGCAATCTTACTGTTAAAGTTTAAACAAGTGCAATTATGTAAAATAAATCCATATTATTCATTTTATGGAAGAAAATAAAAAATGAAAAAGTGAAAAATGGTATTTTTAATCTATGTTCAGACAACATCAGTTATTTCTCTGGAGCAGATAACATTTTTCATCATGAGATTTTTGAGTTTGTCTTGGGTCATTGAAGCCTTTCACAGTTGATCATCAACAATATTGCTGTTACTGTATACTATGTTCTCCCTGTTCTGCTACTTCACTCTGCATCAGTTCATTTATCTTTTCAGGTTTTTCTGAAATCATTCTGTTCATCATTCATTAATATTATAATGATATTCCATTACAATATTTTCCCACAAACTATTCAATTATTCCCCAGGTGATGAATTTTCCCTCATTTTCCCATTCTTGGTCACCAGAAAAAGAGCTGCTATAAATATTTTTGTACAAATAAGTCCTTTTCCTTTTTTATTGCTCTGTGATACAGACCTAGTATTATTGTTGATTGGTCAAAAGGTATCCACAAAAAGTATGTGCAGTTTTATAAACTTTTACTTTCAAATTGTTCTCTAGAATGGTAGGGTAAGTTCACAATGCCATTAATAATGTCTTAGTGCTCCAGTTTTCCCACATTGTCACCAATATTTATAATTTTATTTTTCTGTTATATTGTTCAATCTGATAGTAATTTAGAGGAGAAGGGTTCCATGTGAGCAGCAGTTGAAGTCATTCTGAAGGGATGGGTGAAGATGGTCTTTGCTGCACACCTGTTGATGAAAGGGAGAAGTGTTCAGATCCCTGAATTCAGAGTTGTGGAGACATGCACTGTAAGGCATCCAGTGGGACCATGGGATCAATCTTGGAGAAACACTCAGTAACCCAAAGAGTCTTCTCTTTTCTTTGTGAAGGGCAGGGCTGAGTTGGCATGGTTTGCCCAGAGAGAGGGGCCCATGCCTTGAAAAACTTCCAGGTTTCAGTAGCATCAAGTGAATTCTGGGGAGTGTACTAACAGAAAACTGATATAGCATCAAAGCTATTGCCAGTTGTATATACTGATAAGTAACTCAAAGGTGAAAGGCATAGAAGGAAAGGTTGTACTGATGATTAGTCCACAGAGAGACAGACTAGGATTTATCAGGTGGTTGCATTCTGCCATCACATGTCACATGCTAATCCACCTTGGTACCTCACTGATACTGGGGAAACAGAAACCAATTCAAGTCCAAAAATTCCCGCAACAACCAAACTATCATTAATAGTCCTATTTTCTATTGATCAGGTCATGGGTCAGAATATTTCTGGTAAAGACAAATGAGAAGGATGCTTTGTAGTGCATATCCCTCACTATAATAAACATAACTGTACAAGTCACTCCACCAGTCTCTTGGTTGGTTGATGTGGTCCTCTTTCATAACAAAGTAAGATCTTTTTTCCACATGACTAAAATATAGCTTTGATTTCTTTTTTTGGAAAACATGTTCATAGTATTTGATCTTTTGTCAATTGGTTAATGACTTGTATTCTTTTAAAAAATGCTTTTAAGGTAGTGGGGTTAAGTGACTTGCCCAAAGTCACACAGCTAGGTAATTATTAAGTGTCTGAGGTTGTATTTGAACTCAGGTCCTCCTGACTCCAGGGCTGATGCTCTATTCACTGAGCCACCTAGCTGCCCCAGTGACTTGTGTTGTTATAAATTTGATTCATTTCTCCATATATTTGAGAAATAAGGCTTTTTACAAGTTTCGTTATAACCCCCCCCAATTTCTGCTTTCCTTCTAATTTTGACTGCATTAATTTTAATTGTGGAAAACCTATTTTAATTTGACATAACCAAAATTAGTCATTTTACATTTTGAAATGTTCTCTATTTCTTGTTTGGTTAAATTCTTCCTTTCTCCATAGAATTGATAGGTAAACTATTCCACGCCACCCTATTTTGCTAATGGCATTTCTCTTTAAATCTAAACCAAGTACCTAATTTGATGTTATCTTGGTAAATGGTATGAAATAATTGTTCTATACCTAGTTTCTGCCAAACTTTTTTTCCACTTTTCCAAGTAGTTTTCCCCACTTTAATTAGTGAGTTTTTGTCCCAATAGTTTATATATTTGGGTTTAGATTACATTAACCTAGTATGATCATTGACTGCTGTGTAATTGAAATGATCTTTAAAGTGATCCTTAGAGTGATTTTAAGAGGTGGATACAGTCAATTTTAGGAGTGGTCATTTGTATGAAGCTAATGTGATAGTTTTTAATGCCTATATCAATAGTTCCTACAGTGTGGGGAAAGGAAAGGAGGGTCACTGAAGATTTCTGAGTAGAAGACTGAAACAAAGCAACAGAAATACATTTAAAGGACTGATCAAACAGTAATTAAAAAGGGAAGATCACAGAAAATGGATAGGCTGAAAGATTAAGTATTGGTTAAGAGGCATATGTGTGGCATTACATAGCACATTCAAGTAAGAGGTCTCTGAGTTTAGAATCAGGACATCTGGGTCTCAGTGACAGAATCATAGAATATTAGAGTGTAAAGATCCTAGAAGTTATCTAGTCTCACCTATATCTGAACATGTGTTCACTTGCATCACTGGTTCCAGTGACTGACTAACCTCTCAGAGAGTTCACTTCATTTCATATAGCTCTAATTGCTGAAGAATGTTTCTTTGCATTGTGCCAGGATCTACCTTTCTGAAACTTCTACTCATTGCAAATGTATATACACTCTGGGAGCAATCAGAAAAGATTTCATGTCTCTTCTTTATCAAAATTCTATTGGAATATTAACACTTACTCTCTCCAATAATCTTTTCTTCCTAGGCTCACATCTCAAAATTAAAATGGCAGTTTTCAGATCTCTCACCATGCAGTTACCATTCTACTTTTTGCTAATTTTGACCCTGATATTGGATATTAACTACAAACAGGATATTAAGCAGAATATAATGTGGTTTCATTACCTCCCTGATATTAGATTTAAATACCCTGCTACCTATGACTCTTCTTTGGACAAGATAGATTTAAAAACAGATGATTCCTGTTATCCTTAAACAAATAAATGTAGAGTCCTATATACTGAGATAAACAAATTCAAATTGCCATTATTATAATATAGACTGGCAAATTTGTAATTTTTTTAAGGAAAGCTATGTGTTTTTAATGCAGCTTTTTTTCTAGGTCTCAAAATCATAGACAGAGCTCTAAATACTGTTAATTGCAACCCCTGAGTCTATTTAGGTAGTGTTCTACAAATGGTAGAGCTGGAAGCAATCTAGATGTACTCCCACTCTCAAGTTGTGAAGAAAGAAATTTGTAAACCTTAAATCACTATAGAAATTAATTAAGGGGAACAATGCATAGAAGGTTAGGCCTGGATTTAGGAATACTTGGATTCAGATTCACCTTCTGACACATAGTAGTTATATGAAATTGAACAAGTCATTTAATCTCCATTTGTCTCAATTTCTTTACTTAGAACATGGGAATAGTAATGAACCTGTCTTTCAGAGCTGTTGATAGGATACACTGAGATTTTATTAATAAAGTACTTTGGAAACATTCTGGTGTTATAGATATAAATGCTAATTATTATTATGGAAATAGGAGTGGTTGTTATTAGGGCACATCTAAGCCAATGACCTCTTTTCCAGTGATGTTGCCCCATCTTGACCCACCATAACATATTTATTAGGAAAAAAATTAGATAGAGATCTAAATTATTCCCTGGAGATAGGTCATCCAACTTTCTCCAAGACTACATGACCCTTACATCTAGGTTCTTCTATTTTCTGATCATGAATCACAGAAGGGTAACCAAAAGAGCCTTTTGAATATGTTTAATCTATATATGAAGAAAAATGGTTATAATATTGAACTTTAGAGCAGAGCTGCAAATGAGAAGAGAAATAGCTCTGCATGTAAGATGAAATATATGATTTCAGGGCCCAGCTATTTAATTTTATTCATTCCTGTATCTAGTTTTTGCATCTCACAGTTTGGGCGCAACAGGAGGTGACACTGTTGACTGTTACTCCTTTCACTTACGTTTTTTCCCCTTGCTGAACATAAACATATCATTACACAGTTACACTGCACTATATTTAGAGCTGATTTTTAACTATCTATTAAATGCAAGACTGGAGCCGGCCTGCATTACCTGAAATGAAAGGGGACTTGCTGGGAAGAGATGGTCTGTTCACTAAATCAAAGATAGGGAGAACTAATTTCTAAACCACAGTGTTTCCCAAGAAACCTGCTTCCTCCTTTTCTCTGATAAATGCTAACAAATCACTTTGGTTGGGGGAGGTCTAGCTTGTTTTTTTAGTTATATATTGAAGACCTTTTATTAGCTAAAGATCCTTCCCCACCTTAACTTAAGCACAGTGTTGAGACAAGTGTTTGGCACTTGGAGCTGAGGAGAACTTACCTCCTCCCTCAGTTTTTCTGATTTGCTTTGTGATTTTGAGTAATTGATTTTGTTTTTTTTTTTTGTACTATAAATTTCCTTCCCAGTTCTAATATGCAATTACATAGCACAGTTACAGAATCATGAAATTTTTAGACCTAGAAGTGTCTTTAATTTTTAGATACAGAAGTGATTTTAGATGACTTCACTGGGTCTCCTCATTTTAGATATTATGATTATTGTTCATACTATTTTTATTTTAATATTTATAAAGAAGGACTTTGAAGATCAGAGAAAAGAAATGGCATGTCTGAAGTAATCCAGATGGTTTGCTTTGCTACGATAACCTGTGTCTTTTGATTTTTAGTTTTGTGATGATTTCACTTGGGAAACATAATACTAGAGGAGAAAGGAGTAGAAGAATTTGGATAGCTTCAGGACAGGAGAATTAAGCTGACTAGAGGGAGTGCTGATTAAATAGGAAATTTCTGAAAGGTAGAATGATGGCAGGGAATGAAGAGGAAGAAGGAAGAGAGATGATCCCATTAAATCAGTGGCCAAGACTGACTACACCTCTAGTCTTCAAATGATCATTTGATCAAATCTAATTGCAATGCAATTAACTCTAATGGGGCTTTGTGGTCAAACTTAGTTTCTTACATAACCTGTTAGACATAATAGTAATCGACTATTAATTCATTTATCAAGAAGCTAGTGGTTTGTATAGCTTATTTTCTAATTATTTATTTCTCCTCTGAGAGTAATAGACTGGATGTCATTGTTTTTAGGAGTCGAATATAGCAATCCCGGTCTTTTCTGTGCCATTCATGTAGACTGGTCTTATATTGTATTACAAATCCAGTTGTCTGTGCAAGTAGAAATTCCTTCTACCACAAACTTCTCCATTAGTATTGATTATCAGTCAATTTCTTATTGATTTCCCAATTCACATGAGTTTTTTCCCTCACTGATTATAGATGTTTGGAAACAATTTAAATGCTAATTTTTAATAACACTAGATAAAATCATAGAGTATTTAAACACCTTAGAGTATACTTGGTCCTATAAATTATTTTATGAATGAGGAAATTTATGTATACAAAAGGGAAATGACTTGTCTAAGATCACTCAGGTATTTAGAGATAAAACTGGAACCCAGTTTTGCTGATTGCTCACCAGTGCTCCTTTTTAAAAGCTATGTTATTTGACATCTGAAAGCAAAGATAAAATAAATGAGAAAAATGTACCTGTCTGAGAATGGCATTTTATTTTTTAGAAAGGATATGGATAATTAGTTAAGAATTATCAATCTTGATAATCAGAGATTAAGACAATCAATAAACAAGTATTTTTAAAGCTCCTACCAAGTGCCATCTAGTTCCCTAAGGTACTAGGAAGATAAAAGTGAAATACTCCCATTCTCATGGAGCTTATATTCTATAAAGAAAGACAACATATACACAAACATGCATATATTTAGACATAAAAATCTACACATACATTGTTCTCTGACCATATATATGCATATGTTACATGTATCCATGTATAGATACTTCCATACACAGATATGTGAGGAGGGAACAAGTAGCTCCTCCCCACTGGGAGAATTAGAAAAGACTATAAGTTAAATTGGATTCTAATTAATAAGCATAATTTGATTTAAGGTTTGACATAAACTAATGATTATAAGAGGCAAGATGAAGGAACAGTCAATGTAAAGGTCAGTGTGGCAGAGGGCAATATTAGAGTTCTCTTTTTACAGGAAAGTCTGAAGTTAAGCATACAGTTTCAGAGAAAAAGAATAACATAGTGTTTTAATTTATAAAAATCTTGATTCTACTTTTAGTTTTTGGATATTCCAGACTGTCAGAAGAAGTTAAGTCAATATGATGAAATGCACAGAACACTAAATTTAGGAACAAAAATATTTTTGAATTCAGGTTCTATCATTTACTATGTCACTGGCTTTGAGTCATTGGCTTCTTTCTTTTTAGCTATTATATTAAGGATTAGATAATCTCTAATATCTGTTTCCATCTCTAAATCCCATGACCCTGGGTTATTATTTGGACTGAAATGTTTAGCATTTTCCATTTTTTTCTATAGATTTACTTCAGAAGAATTAGTGATTTTCACCAATTACGTGAAATTATGGGTGAGAATTATGATACATTACAATCCAGCCATTAGTCTGCCATATTAAAACAAAATGACAGTCACTATTTTTTTTACAAAAATATATTTTGAAAATTATCATGTTATTAATATTAAATAGTTAACTTATTTAGGACATTCAATTTTTATGAGATGTAAAGCAATAGAAAATATGACTGCATATGTCAAGAAGTAACAGTAGTAGTAGTGGTAGTAGTTGAAATTATAGTAGTAGTAATAATAGTAGTGGTGGTTGGTGGTGGCAGAGGGGAGTGGTGTTGGTGGTAATAAAAATTCTAATAATAGTAGCAGCAGCAGAAACAATAGCAGGATTTATATAGTATTTTGTGTATATATTAAATATTTAGTATATATATAGCATATGTATATATAGTATATGTATATATGAAATATATAGTAAGAAATGCTTTAAATATAATCTTATTTTATCCTTATAATAATTCTTGGATGTTTATATTATTATTATTATTATCATCATCTCAATTTTAGAAATGATGAAATTAAAGTAAACAAGAAATAACTGACTTGTCCAGGGTTACATAGCAGTTAGTAATTGTCTGAGACTGGATTTAAACCCCGATCTTCCTAATTGTAGTCCCTGAATTCTATCCACTATAAAAAATAGCTGGCTGTCATTTTTGTAGAGAGATAATATGTGAAATTTTTAATTCTAGAATTAACTATATTCTTGAAGGAAAACAAGCTTAGTTGTAAAAATAAAAAAAATGGGAAGTAATGGGAGATAAAACAAGCTTAGGATAAGACTTATAAATCTGAGGACTTTAGCCATCATCTTTTAGGCAATTGATCTATAAACTATTGTTATTGCACACCTTTGTTAATTAGAAGAAAAATTTTGAATATGTACTGGAAATACGTGTACTTATGTATATATACATTGTATACATTTATTATTATATTAATAATTGGGTAATTTATAAAACATGCATAAAATATTTTTAAAATTTTGAGATAGAGGTAAAATAATAGTTGATTCTACATTCAGGAGACACTAGTATTTATTAATTAGGGGAATGACAGTGTCAGAATTATCCTTTAGGAAAACAAAAATACTTTGGCAGTTAAGCAGAAGATTGATCAGAGAGGAGAGAAATTAGACAAAGAGGCTAATAATTAAAATAATAGAATGTTTAATATAGCATTTTTAGATTTACAAAAGATTAATATATGTTATTCCATTTGTGAGGTCATTAGTAATTTTCTTTTCAAATAAGTACAGGTAAGAAAAGTAAGAATGGGAGAAAGTTGAGTGACTTATCAAGTCTCAAATAGTTAGTAAGAAACTCAGATTGAACAAAGTTAAGTGAACTTGGCCTTAGATGTCATAATTAGTAGGTATCTGAGGTGACATAAGAGAGATCTAACTTCAATTTCTCAACGTGCCAACAAGTTGCCTTTTGCTATAGTGATAGCTTAAGTGAGAATTAAAGTGGCCTGAACTATGGAGGTAATTATATGACTAGAAATTAGGAGTACCAGATGTTGTTGGGATAAAAATAATCATATTTGAGTAGAGATATAGGATGAAGGAAAATGAAGATTCAAGGATGAATCTGAGGTTGTGAAATTGGTTGAACAGAAGGATGCTAATATCATCACTCATAACAGGGAAGAAGATGAAATGAAGTGTGTGATGACAATGACAATCCTTTCATATAGACTCGCCATTTGTGACTTATTTTGTCCCACATAAAATCAAAAGTCAAGAAACTCAGACAAACATCACTGACCCAGAGTGCATAGTCCAATGGGTACCTGTTGAATCTATAAGGTTATGCTGATAGAGAGATATATAGTGAAATACTCAATTCTGTCTGGAGATTTATGAGACATGGTTAGGTTATAACTTCTCAGAAGGGTTGATATCTATTTCAGCAAGTACCAAAGTTAAATACTTGTGATAGAATATTAAAGGGATAAAGATGAGTAATAATAGCTAATGCCTTAAATTGAAAAGTTCTATGTGTTTGTAAATTTTATGTGACTTTGTTAATATGAATTTCATAATAAATTATTTTCAGAGATGATGGGATATGACCCATCTTCCCAATCTTTGGTCAAGTACCCCTTGTTTTCAGGCTAAGACACCTCCACAGCTGACCACAGTAAACTGTTCTGGGGATGACTGCCATGGGCAATTTGGAATCATTTATTAAAGAAATAAAATTGAACAAAAAATAGGGCAGCAAGGATGTGATCCTTTTCTAAGTTTGCAAAGTGTTATTTCTGGGCAATTAATCTGAACATTCTCAAAAAAGTTTCTTTTGAATCTCATCAGAATGAGGCAGTTAAGTATGGGTTTTTGAAATCTAACCTAATAGAGCAAAATTCTAGCAGATCCTACAAGTTCAGAAAAGTAAATGTTGCTAACAAACTGCACAACTTTCATTGAGAAATAGACTAAATTTAGTTATAGGTGTTTATCCCCAGAATACTGATCATCAGGTACTGAAAAGTCATACACACTTTTACACACACACACACATACACACACACACACACACACACACATACACACACATGTTTATGTATATACAAAAATGCATATCGGTGCATATATAATCATATTTTAAATATATATTCATGTATGCAAACATATGCACATACATACATACCAAAGAGTTAATAATGTTTGTTTGTTAAAATATGGAAGAGTTAGGTGCCCACAATATATGAAAGTCTTGAAATTTTTGTATTTATAGGATGATTGAAATAGGACTGGCTGAAGGGAGCAAAACTAGATAGAAAGCTATTGAAACAGTAACAGGATGAAATTATAATGATCTCAAATATATTACTAATGAGATTAATGGACAAGGAAAGAAACGTAAACATGAGAAATGTCAAGAAACTCTGGGACTTAATGCTTGGTTATTTTATGCACAGCAAATGAAATGGAAGAGGCACTAGGATAAAGTCATTATTAGTAACTTATTTTGCCCTGCATTTTGTCCTCAGACAACCAATGCAATAGCAATGCAAGGAAGAAAG
Organism: Macrotis lagotis; assembly: GCF_037893015.1. Taxonomy (NCBI): domain Eukaryota; kingdom Metazoa; phylum Chordata; class Mammalia; order Peramelemorphia; family Peramelidae; genus Macrotis; species Macrotis lagotis. Next base: position 214,902,626 of record NC_133658.1, on the reverse strand, counting down.
AGCTACTCAATTCTACAGAAAAAATGTTTGGAGTGGAAATTAAAACCAGTTCAAAGTAGATGATGGAGAACCAAAACCCAAATAAGGAAACAGTGAGAGTACCTAGCTGAAATTGATGAATTCAAATTACCAGGGGTCTATCAGTTGTAAACACACTTCAATTTTTGACAAAAAAATTAATCTAGATTATATTAAAAATGATTAGTGAATGCCTGAAAGGGCATAACAAACAAAAAGAGATAGTATGACCTTATCAAGAGCATGACAGATTCATTTCCTGTTTCAAGTTATTATATTGGTCAATCAACAAAATATTGAGAATTATGTTTTCTTGGATTTTTGCAAAGTATTTGTCCATATTCTGGTGAATAAAGTGAAGACACATGAGCTAGATCATAAAGCAGTTGAGTCAAGCTGACTATAGTTTGAACCACTTGACCCAAAGATTTGTTATAATTAATTTTGATGCTAACTTAAAGTAATTTCCCTCTTGAATTACCAAAAGGTATGGTCTTGGACATTTGATGTTTGTTATTTTTGTCAATTAAAGGAATAAATCATGTTTAATAGATTTGTGGATGCAATATATTCTAATAAATTCTAGAGTATAGGTTAAGTTTGGATGAAAGACTATATCCCAAAGCAAATGATGAAACCAATGGGCCAAATATAAGAAGATGACATTCTTTAAAATTAAATATAAAGCCATACAATAGGAATCAAACAATTTCAAAAATGTATGATTGATTAGTGAATTACTAGCAGGCTATAAATCAATTAAATTTGACAGTTGCCAAAGGTGATCTTAGCCTGCATTTTATAGTAAAGTAATCAGAGTAAATGTATAGTTGGTAATTAGCTTAGTCAGACTTGGAGTATTCTGCTCTGTTTAGACAACTATATTTTAGGAAGGAGGTTGATAAGCTGAGGACAATAAAAGATGAGTAACTAGATTATTGAAAAGAACATCATACCATATCAACATTATGTGAAGGAATTAGAGATGGTTTGCATAGGAAAAGAAGTTTTAAGAAGGGCATATGGTCTCCAACTTTTTGAAATGGTGTAAGATAGAAAAGGGATTGAATCTGTTTTGTTCTCAGAAGTGCTTGAAAGGTGAGAAAAAATGAAATTGTCCACAATTTTGCCACAGGACAAAACTAGGAACAAGAGGGAAATTTGGGGGTGGGCAGCACAAGTGTAGGTTTCTTAAGAAAGATAACTAAAGATGGAAAGGCTACCCTCACTAGAGGTCTTCAAGTAAAGACCAGTAGATTATGAGATCCTTAATGTGCATAATGTGAATTTCTTTTTTTTTCCAGAGTGATTAAAATGGTTTTTATCAAGATATCTTAACAAAATGGCACACCTCTCTCATGGTGGGAGAGAGGGGCAGGGAAATCCCAATAGACAAGCTCTTTTATGCACTTTGAAAGACTTTGTTCCTGCCCCATTCATGCCAGTCATAGGTTTGGGTCACAAATCTAATTGATACATTGGTTCCTGTTTGTTTCCCCACCCTACTCATTATACTAATGAGCAAGAACACATAGATCTCTTTGAGCATGTGCAAAGGAGAAAGTCAAGACTAGGTTACTCCTAAAGGCTAGTTTTTTCTAATCTAGTTCATCATTTTTGGAATGAGATTAGGAGAACTCTCACAGTTTTGTGATTGACTGGGGCCATTTCCTCTTTGTAAGGTATTTCAAAGTGGCCCCTTTCCACACCCTGTGAAGACCAACAACACCCTTCATTCCTCACAACTCCCCCTCCCTTTTCTTTTAAATAACTATTTGGTCTTCACACTTGACCAACAATGTCTTCCTCAAATGAATTCATAATCCTCATCTTCCATAGCACTACTGACTTTTTTCTATAAATACTTTTACCTCTTCATTATTAGAGCCAGTCCTAATTTGCTGATAGAATTTTGTACTTTTTGAGTTATTAATTGGATCATACATGGGAGACACAAACTAATAGGATTATACCACTTAGGGCCAATAGTAAGATACCCAGTAACTGTTTCCTCCATGAAGCAGTAAATCTATTCATCCAAAGAGGTACTAAAGGGCTTGTCCAGGTTTGGATTGGCACATGTACCAACTTTCTGATAGTCCTGGTTATCTCCTTTATCACCTTCCCATTGTCATCTATCTTTTGACAACAATTTGATAAATTCAGTTTACCACAGACTCTTCCTTCTTCAGCCAAAAGGTAGTCTAATATCAATCTATGTTGAATAATCATGTCTTTTGTTAGCAAGGCTTGATCGGTCAGTAAGTCCAAGACCTTAGCTGTATGATTGGTAATTTTTCCATTACACTTGGAGTCTTATTAGTCTATTCAGGATATAAACTAGGGTTCCATAGCCCCAACTCCCAATACTATGCCCAGGTAGAAGGCCTTAAGTCTAGATAACAACTCCCTGACCGACTCTTTAGACAACTGGGTGTAGGCAGTAGTCCTAAATATCCAATAATGCCCCTCTAGTGCTAGTTGGACTTCCAGGAAAACACTGTTCCTTTTTACTTCCAAGGGGCCCTCTTAAATAGACCACATAATCATCATGATAATATGTACATTTACAAAGTTTCTGTAGCTCCTTTCCACTGGCAAGTTTTTATACCAATGTCTTTAGAAAGGTCTTCCTGGCTTCAAAATTGATCAAACTAAATTCCTGATTTTGTGCCATTGGATCAACACCAAGAATAGCTAATATACCTAGTGAGTTCCTTAAATTATTTTTCTTGCAAATAGCCATTACAGCACTTTCCTTGCAAATCCATACTAACTCAATCAGTTTCCCTTAAAAAATGTCCCCAGTTTGTGCATCTTCACAAGGGATCCAGGTACCATCATTAAACTCTCATGAACCTGAGGCCACCTATCTCTTAAGATGTACAGTCCTGGATAGATGTACCCTGCTTCTGGACATATCCAGACATTTCCTAGTCCCCAGGCAAATATCCTGGCCAGTCGCTTATAAACACTAGTCACCCTGAACTGACTCAGTCACATGCCACCGGTGTCTCTCTCCTCTGGATCAAAATTCTGTGCCACAGCGCACCTTTGACCAGGGACTGAGAATCTGGGCCAGACCCAGGGGCATTGTCACCCAAGGCCAATTCTCAGACTGCTGTGAACTATTGCAAATCCAACAGTTAGCCACACCAAAAGACTGGGCATTGACTTCTGCCAGCTAAATTCTCCTCCCATTTTTACTAACACCCTGTTGTCTAAACCAGAGATATGACTCACTCCCTAGATAGGATATACAGATTCATGTAGATATATTAATTCCATCCAATAATCTCCCTCTTTCTATTTCAATGGAGAACATTTTCACCCTGCCTGCCCTCCTCCTTTTCATAAGGAGAAAGGCATAAGTAGGGATGTCACACTTACAGAGTCAAGGGGAAGTTATAGATAAACAGTGTTCACGTAGGCGAGAGATGGTGGAGATGAACTGGTCTAGTGTCTCTCCTCTCTTCTCTTCTCTTCTTTTCTCCCTTGGAGGCATCAAATATCCTTCAGCATCTTCTGAATCTGTTCCAAAAAGTCATCTCCAGCTCTGGTGACTAGTTGAGACCTTGTCTTCTGGTAGAGAAACTACTTAACACGTTTTCATCACAAAACAATGAGATTCTGGAGCTTATTACAATTTACATTTTGCCTTACTGCCAATTGATGCACATACTTCACTTTTAACACAAACTTCCATTAGTATATTTCCAATTCACATATATAGCTAGAATGTTCTTTACATAAATTTGTTTACCTACTAGCCATTCTCAACATAGAAATGGTTATTTTTGTTTTGGCAAGGCAATTGGGGGTTAAGTGACTTGTCCAAGGTCACACAGATAATCACCAAGTATCAAAAGCCCCATTTGAACTCAGGTCTCCTGACTCCAGGGTTTAGTGCTCTATGCTCTGTACCACCTAGCTGCCCCCTAACATACAAATTACTTTTCAGAATACTTTAAAACCATTAAAACATCTTAGGTAGCTTTAAATTTCAAACATGTGTTATTAATTTCATTATAACAGGACAGCAATAAGAGTAACGCGCAAATTACCAGATTGTACAAAGCAATCCTTCTATTATTACATTATTCATGAACCCACAGACATATCCCAAAATTAATGTGAATTTCTTAAAGTCAGAGAATTACTTTTTTCCCCCTTCTATCTTTCTTATCCTTAGCTCCTCTTAGGATAAGTTCTAGATGTTTATTGAACATAGAGAAGATCCTTAACTGTACATTTACCTAAAATGAAGATGAGATGTCTACTTGATAGCAATGTTGTAGAATAAATTCTTAATTTGATACAGTTGGACCTAATGAATCTGATAGCCTTTCCAAATTTGAGATTCCTTTAGGCGACTGACCTTGGAGTCAGGAGGCTAGGAGTTCAAATCCAGTCTCAAATATTTACTGGCTATATGGCCATGGGCAATTCACTTAACCTTGTCTGTCTCATATCCAGAGCCATCTCCAGTCATCCTGATTCAAATTTGGCAGTTAGACCTGGAGGAGAAAGTGAGGCTGGTGACTTAGCATAGCAACTCCTCACTCAAATCCAATTCATGTGTTTGTCATGGCACCTCCCTGATGCCATGGTCTTTATCAAGAATGAAGGACAAAACATTATCTGAAAGCTTACCAAGCATCATTAACCATGGAAGTGTATACAGAGGTAGGAACAGTGTTGTGATTTCAGTGGGTTTGAGCTGCAGTGCCTCAAAATACTAAGTTATGTAGAAAAGCAATAAATTGCTTTTTTTGGAGAAAAGCAATAAAGGTGACAGAATGAATGCAACCATCAGAATATTAAGCAGTTACAGAAAGAATAGATTGTATTTCAAGGATTAATTTTAATGTACAGGAAGGTATTATTCAAACATAGACAATCCAATTATTCTGTACCAATTACCCAGATAAATATGCTCCCTCTTTATATGATACTTTATTTTCTGCAGAGTCCTGTAGTACAACATCTCTGGGAAATGAGGCAAAGTAAACTAATCCCTTATGACTCTATTTTACAACAAGCTATGCAGAAGTTGAGTGAGTGTCTCCATCATTTCTTTCTGGATGAAATTGGATGACAACTTATAGAGTACTTCATAAAAGGGCTTATTTTTTAAAGAATATTTTGCACTGGATAACTTGAACTCATTCCTAACTATGAAATAATGAAATACTGTGACATTACAATATTGTCCATTGTCTGATATAATAAATAAAAATTAAGCATTTCCTATATTTCAGGTCCTAATGCTAATTTCTGTGGATACCAAGAAAGGCAAAAAAACAGTTCCTGACTTCAAGAGTGATTAGAGTGCCTACAACCTGCAAATAGTAGCTAAGATGTTGTATCAGAGGGGAAGGCACTAGCAGATGGGTTTGGGAATATGAGGGAAAGCCTCCTGTACTAGCTAGGTATTGAAATAATCCTTGAAGAAAACCCAGGAAATAAGGAGTTGGAGGTGAACAAGGAGACCATTTAGGAATGTGAAATAGCCTGAGCCAAGTTATGGAAAGTAAGAGATAGACTGCTATGTGCAAGGAAGAAGTAGGTCAGAGTAACTCATTCATAGAGTACATGGAGGTGACAGAGAAAGTGAAATTCAACCAGAGTGTTCATAGATCAAAGTCACTAAAGCTCTTTGCTGACAGATATTTGGATTTTAACCTCTGGACAGCTAGGTGGTGGTGCTGGACTTGGAGTCAGGACGACCTAAATTCAAATCTTGCCTCAGAAATTTTCTAAGTAACCATAGGTGACTTGAGCTCAATTTCCTAATATGTCCAATGAAGATAATTAGTAGCATCTTCTTACCAAGTTGTTGTGAGGATCAAAGCAGATAACTGTAAAGCCCTTTGCAAAATGTAAAGTGTTATATAAATGCTTGCTCCTGAACTAGATCTTTCTAATTCTGATGTCAGTGCTCAATGACACCAATATTTTCTTTTGCAATAACTGATCTTTATTTAAAATTTTAAAGGATAAAAAACTTTTCAGGAATTATTTCATTTGACTCTTGCTTGGGGGAGGGGTACAAAGGAATTTTTTTCCCTTGTATATTCCATAACAATGAAAATGGTGCTTTTTCTCAAATATGTCTAAACTCACTCATTTATCAAAATTCTATATCAATAGATTTAACTATTTCCTGGACACTGTGTTGCATGAAAATACCCTAATTGGAAGGCAACCTTAGTCATTCTATAGATTATTTTATGAAGATCTCACCATCCTACTAAAGTGTCAATCAATAAACTCCTTTTCAAAAAGTTTTTATGTTTCACCATTATGGAAAGTTCCTCTGCATGCCTCAGAATGATCAAAACTTAATGCATAAAAAAGGTGTCTCTAAAGCGCTGTCCAAATCTACCTCAAGGTTGGCAAGTGATGAGAAGCCCTCATTCTGTGTAATTATACTTAAAATCAGATGGGACCTCTGATCTCAGTGACAAAATTTGAAAAGGGATCCTGGTCTCTTTTAATCAAGTCCTATGCTTGATCCCTGGTATACTGATTTTCATCCTTCATCTATGACATATCCCTCCATGATCTGAAAAAAGTAGGACATAGTAAGCACATTTTTCCTCTTTTCCTATTATTGTGCATTAGCAATATACTTTTTTTTAGGTTTTTGCAAGGCAAATGGGGTTAAGTGGCTTGCCCAAGGCCACACAGCTAGGTAATTATTAAGTGTCTGAGATCGGATTTGAACCCAGGTACTCCTGACTTCAGGGCCGGTGCTTTATCCACTGCACCACCTAGCTGCCCCAGCAATATACTTTTTAATAGAATTTTTTAAAGTTTTTTCAAGGCAAATGGGGTTAAGTGGCTTGGCCCAGGCCACACAGATAGGTAATTATTAAGTGTCTGAGACCAGATTTGAATCCAGGTACTCCTGACTCCAGGGCAGGTGCTTTATCCACTATGCCACCTAGCCATCTGAAGACAAGATATTTTTAAGGCCACTGAAAAGGCGAATGATTTTGCACACTCTCTCTGGGATGTTAAAGCTGTTCAGGATTTTATTATTAAGTGACTGAGGTAAAATTTTAACTCAGGTACTCCTGACTGCAGGGCCAGTGCCCTATCCACTGTGCCACCTAGCCACCCCTTTAATAGGATTTTTGATGAGCTTTTCTTTTCTTTTCACTGATCTGTCTATTCTAAAACAAGTTATGTCAGACAACAGGCAGGATTTAAGCATAACAGCCTTCATAAGAGAACCCATAGTTGGAGGAGTAAAAGCTTTTGGCAATTCTTAATTGATCACCTAGCAATTGAGCCATATTTAGGTTTTACAAATTTGCTAAGGAAAAGAGGAGAGAGACAGAGACAGAGAGAGACAGAGAGAGAGAGACAGAGAATGAGAGAGGGAGAATAATAGAGAATAAAAGATAGTAAGAGACAGAAAGAGAGGGATGGGGAGAGAGAGAGAGAGAGAGAGAGAGAGAGAGAGAGAGAGAGAGAGAGAGAGAGAGAGAGAGAGAGAGAGAGATCCAAAGGGCATAAAATGCTGTCATCTGGTCATGCTGTGTAAACTGCTATAACTTCCTCACTGGTGATTCCTTGTGTGATAATGGAACTCTGAAATAATATTAGAGGGTATGTGAAAGATCTATGGCCAATTTAGTCACTGAAGCAAACCTTAGAATCTCTGGGTTAAGGCTGCAGAGGGAGATGACTTGCCATAAGATGAGCTGACTGGAACTCTGAAATCTATGCTTCAGTGACTCTCAGAAGAGCCAAGAGCTATGTGTACATCCATGGGGGAAAATGGAATCCACAAGGCAGATGCCAGTGGCTGCAGATTTTCAGTTTGGCATCTAATGACTGATTTGATTGCAGCTTTGTCAATTTTTCAAAAGCAATTCTAGGAACTGCATTTTGGTAGTCTCTGCAAACCTAGGAATTCACAGAAAGGTCAGGGACTATATGGGACATTGAACTTAGTTCTGAGAGAAGGAATTATGAGATAATAGTTTTAAGATTTCAAGGGACTTTAGAGATAATCTTATTCAACTCCATCATTTTAAAAAGAAATATTTTATAAAATATATTTTTTTAATTTTAATTTTATTTTATAAAGAAATCATTTTATAAAAATGATGTTGAGAGAGCTTAAGTTACTATCTTCAGTCTTAAGAATCCAGGTCCCCAGAATAAATGATGGATGGACAAGTTATTTAATTTCTTTGAAAATCAATTTTCTCAACTGTAAAATAAGAATTTACAGTATTCTATGGTCATTGACTTTTGAAGTTATAAAGATGTTAAATTGTCTCATTATTTTATAGATGAGGGAATTGGGAATTAGATATTTGAAGTTTCTAAAAGGTGGTAGAGTAGTAGATGGAGTGGTGAATCTGAGTTCAAATATGGCCTCAAACATTAGCTATATTATCCTGGACAAGTCACTTGTCCTGGCCCTCTCAATTTCCCCTTATCTGTAAAATGAGAAAAATTAAAACCACACCCCCAATATTATTGTAAGAATAAAAAGAAACAGTATTTGTAAAGTAGTATCTAAATAAGAGATATTGTTTATCCAAAGTCATACTAGTGATAAGTGTTGACTGAATATCTAAGTAGGTTCTTTCACTCCAGATCTAGTACTTTTCCTATAGTACTATCCTGCCTCTTATCACATGCCTGGCAATATAAAAGAAATGCTTTTAAAAATATATTGAGGCACTAAAGAAATAGGAATTATTACTCTATGAGAGAAAGAGGGCAGAGTGAATAGAGGCTCCCAATTGATCTTAGAAAGTTACTGGTTCTCATACTATCTCTGACACGTGCTGAGTTCATGACCCTTTCTTAGTAGCCCCAGGAAATTCTCAATATTATGTATTGGAGATTAGTTAACCCTCTTCAGTGGTAAAAAGATTTTTTTTCCAAAAAGAATCTCCTATTATGATTAAACCATAGGTTCACTGTTATCTACTCACACAAAAACACACACACACATATGCATACACATGCACACACACACACACACACACACACAAACAGAGAATGGGAAATAGCTTCTTATTCTAAAGAAAATGAAAAATAGAATATTGAATTTCCAAGTGAGTTTTTTATCCAGTTTTATCTTTTATTTTTATATTTTATTTTTCAAATGTTACAAAAGGTTTTTCAACATTTGTTTATATGAATATATATTTTTAAATTACAAAATTTCCTTCCTCCCTCTCTTCACATCCCCCTCCCCTCAGAAGCAAACAATAAGGTTAACATTGTACATACATATTTTTGATAAACTTGTTTATAGATAAGTCATTTTCAGAATGAGGAATTAGGATTAAGGGAAAGAAATACATAAGAGACACATTTTGTAAAGTGTTCATCAGATTCTTAAAAGATGTTGTTGTTTAGTTTTGTTTTTCTTTCTATGGGGATAGCACTGTCCATAGCCAGTCTAATATACTTGTCCTGCTCTCTGAACTGCTGAGAGGAGCTGTTCCTTCAAGGTTGATTATCTCACAATATTGTTATTAATGTGTACATTGTTCTCTTGGTTCTGTTCCTTCACTCAATATCAGATCCTATAACTCATTCCATGCTTCTCTAGATGATTTATGGTTTTTTATAGAACAATACATTTCCACAATATTCATATACATAACTTGCTTAGCCATTATCCATTTGATGAGCATCCATTCAATTTCTAATTCTTTGCTATAACAGAAAGTTGCTGTGATTATTATGGAGCATGTGGGAATTTTCCCAGTTTTTATGATTTCTTCTGCATATAAGGCTAAAATAATAATTGTTGGGTCAAAGGGTATGAACAGTTTTATTGCTCTTTGAGTAGTCTATATTGCTCTCTAGAATAGTTGGATCTGTTCACCACCAGCAATGCATCAATTTTCTAATCTTCCCACAATCTCCCCAGTATTGTTCATTTTCCTTTTTTTCATCTTAGTCAATGTGATAGGTGTGCGAAGATACCTCATAGATGTTTTAATTTTCTTTTCTCTAATTGATAATGATAATGATTTGGAGCATTTACATATGATTATATATAGTTTTAATCTTCATTTGAAAAATGTCTATTCATATCACTTGACTATCAATTGGGGAAGGACTTGAAACCTTATAAATTTGATACAATTCTCTATATTTTTAGCAATGAGATTTTTATCTGAACTCCTAGTTGTGAAGATTATTTTCCAGCTTTCTTCTTTCCTTCTAATTTTGGTAGCATTGATTTTATTAGTGCAAAACTTTTTAACTTAATATAGTAAAAATAATTCATTTTGCAGTTTTTCTTGTATTTCTTGTTTGGTCATCAATTTATCCCCCTTTCCATAGATCTGATAGATAAGTATTGCTTGGCTTACTACTGTATTGTTACACTTTATGTCTAAATCCTATACCCATTTTGACCTTATTTTGGTTTAGGGTGTGAGATGTGGATCTATACCTAGTTTTAGTCATACTAGTTTCCATTTTCCCAACAATTTTTGTCAAAGAGGGAGTTCTTATCCAGAAGTTGATATCTCAGGTTTGTCAAACAAAGGTTGCTATAGTCATATACTGGCGGTTGTTTTGAACCCATCCTAATCCATTGATCCATTACTCTATTTCTAAAGCAGGCAGTTTTGATGACTGTCACTTTATAGTATAGTCTCAGATCTTGTAGAGCTAGGCTACCATTTTTATATTTTTTTCATAGTTTCCTTGCTATTCTTGACCTTTTGTTGGTCAAGATGAATTTTGTTACCATGTTTTCTAGCTTGGTAAAATATTTATTTGGTATTTTGATTGGTACTATATAAGTAACTTAATTTGGGTAGAATTTTTATTTTTATACAGTTTCTATTGTTACAGCTAGCATTTCTAATACTATATTGAATTATAATGGTGATAATGGGCATCTTTGTTCATCTCTGATCTAATTGGAAATGCTCCAAGTTTATTCCCATTATATATAATGTTTTTTGATAGTTACTATTTATTTTAAGGAAAACTCCATTTATTCCTAAATGTTCTAGTGTTTTTAATAGGAATGATGTTGTATTTTATCAAAGGCTTTTCCAGCATCTATTGAGATAAACAGCTTTTCCAGCATCTATTGAAATTTCTGTTGGTTTTGCTACTGATATGCTTGATTGTGATGAGTGTTTTCCTAATATTGAGCTATCTCTGCCTACCTGGTATAAATCCAACCTGATCGTGGTGTATTATTCTAGTAATAACTTGCTGTAGTCTCATTGCTAAAATTTTATTTGGGATTTTTGCATAGGGAGATTGGTCTATAATTTTCTTTGTCTATTTTGGTTCTTCCTGGTTTAAGTATCAGCACCATGTAAGTGTCATAAAAGGAATTTGGCAGAACTTCTTTTCATTCTATATTATTAAATGATTTAACTAGAGTAGGTACTATTTTAGTAGGATTCAGAAAATTCATCTGCACTTGGAGACTTTTTCTTAAGCAGTTTATTGATGGTTTTTTCAATTTCTTTTTATTTGGAAATGGGGTTATTTAAGTAATTTGCTTCTTCATGTTATTTTGGGCAGTTTGCTTTTTTGTGAATATTCATACATTTCACTAATGTTATCCAATTTATTGGTATATAGTTAGGCAAAGAATTTCTTATTTATCTTTTTTTAAATAAAAGAAAGATTTTTATTTATTTTGAATTTTACATTTTCCCCTAATCTTGCCCCCCACCCTGTTCCCCACTCCCACAGAAGGCAGTCTATTAGTCTTCACATTGCTTCCATGGTATACATTGATCTAAGTTGAATGTGATGAGAGAGAATTCATATCCTTAAGGAAGAAAAATAAAGTATAAGAGATAACAAAATTGCATAATAAGGTAACTTTTTTAAATCAAAGGTAATAATCTTTGGTCTTTGTTCAAACTCCACAATTCTTTATCTGGATACAGTTGGTGTTCTTCATTGCTGATAGCCCCAAATTGTACCTGATTGTTGCACTGATGGAATGAGCAAGTCCATTAAGGTTTAATCATCACCCCCATGTTGCTGCTAGGGCGCATAATGTTCTGGTTTTGCTCATCCCTCTCAGTATCAGTTCATGCAAATCCTTCCAGGTTTCCCTGAATTCCTATCCCTCCTAGTTTCTAATAGAAAATAGTGTTCCATGACATATATATATACCACAATTTATTCAGCCATTCCCCAATTGAAGGACATTCAATTAATTTCCAATGCTTTGCCACCACAAACAGGGCTGCTAGGAATATTGTTGTACAAGTTATTGTTTATACCCTTTATCATAATCTCTTTAGGGTAGAGACCCAGTAGTGGTATTGCTGGATCAAAGGGTAGGCACATTTTTGTTGCCCTTTGGGCATAATTCCAAATTGCTCTCTAGAACAGCGGGATGAGCTCACAGTTCCAACAGCAATGCATTAGTGTCCCAGATTTCCCACATCCCTTCTAACATTGATCATTTTCCTTTCTGGCAAAATTTATCAGTCTGAGAGGTGTGAGGTGGTACTTCAGAGATGCTAATAAGTAGTGATTTAGAGCAATTTTGCATATGATGATAGATCACTTTGATTTCCTCATCTGTAAATAGCCTTTACATATTCTTTGACCATTTCTCAATTGGAGAATGGCTTCTTTTTTTTTTTGAAAATATAACCCAGTTCTCAGTATATTTTAGAAATGAGTCCTTTTTCAGAATTACTAGTTGCAAAAATTGTTTCCCAATTTACTATGTGTCTTTTGATCTTGGTTACAATGGTTTTGTCTGTGCCAAAAGCTTGTGCAAAAGTTTTTTTAGTTTTGGGGCAGCTAGGTTGTGCAGTGGATAAAGCACAGACCCTGGAGTCAGGAGTACCTGGATTCAAATTCTGTCTCAAACACTTAATAATTACCTAGCTGTGTGGCCTTGGGCAAGCCACTTAACCCCATTTGCCTTGCAAAAACCTAAAAAAATGTTTTTTAGTTTAATATAATTAAAATTGTCTAGTTTGTTTTTAATGATATTCTCCATCTCTTCCTTGATCATGAACTGCTGCCCTTTCTATAGATCTGACAGGTAAAGTATTCCTTGATCTCCTAATTTGCTTATAATATTGTTTTTTATGTCTAAATCCTGTATCCATTTGATCTTATATTGGTATAGTGTGTGAGGTGTTGGTCTAATTCAAGTCTCTATCATTCTAACTTCTGATTTTCCCAACAGTTTTTATGGAAAAGTTTTTATTCCAATATCCCCAAATCCCAATTTTTATCCCAATTTTATCCCAATAAACCCAAATCTTTGGGTTTATCAAACAGCAGATTACTATAATCATTTACTGCTTTTGCACCTTGTCTATTCCACTGATCTACCTCTTTAATTCTTAGCCAATATCATAAAGTTTTTATGAATGATGCTTTATGATAATATTGAGATCTGGTAGGGCTAAGGCACCTTCTTTTGTACTTTCTTTCATTGGATCCCTGGTAATTCTCAACTTTTTATTACTCCATATAAATTTACTAATAATTTTTCTAACTTGTAAAGTCATGTTTTAGAATTTTGATTGGTAGGGCACTAAACAAGTAACTTAATTTTGGTAGAACTGAGATTTTTACTATATTAACCTGACCTATCCAAGAGCAGTTGATATTTGCCCAGTTATTTAAATCTGATTTTATTTGTGTGGAAAGTGTTATGTAATTGTTTTCAAAAAGTTTCTGAGTCTGCCTTGGCAGGTAGATTCCCATTTATATTGTCTGGGGTTGCTTTGAATGAGAATTCTCTTTCTAGCTCTTTCTGATGCATTTTGCTAATCAAATATAGAAATGTTGAGGATTTGTGAGAGTTTATTTTATATCCTGCAAATTTGCTGAAGTTCCTAATTATTTCTAGTAGTTTTTTAGATGATTTTTTTTGGATTCTCTAAGTATATCATCATGTCATCTGTAAAGAGTGAGAGTTTTGTCTCTTCCTTCCCAGTTCTAATTCCTTTGCTTTCTTCTTCTTCTTCTCTTATTACTAAAGCTAATATTTCTAACACAATATTGAATAGTAGTGGTGATAATGGGCATCATTGTTTCACCCCCTGATCTTTTTGGGAATGCCTCTAGCTTATCCTTGTTGAAGATAGTGCTTGTTGATGGTTGCAGATAGATACTGATTATTATTCTAAGGAAAAAATCATTTATTCCTACATTCTCTAGTGTTTTTAGTAGGAATTGGTGCTGTATTTTGTCAAAACTTTTTCAGCATCTATTGATATACTCATGATTTCTGATAGGTTTGTTATAGATACAATTATAGTGACAGTTTTCCTAATATTGAACCAACCCTGCATTCCCTGGGATAAATCTTACTTGACCATAATGTATTATCCTAGTGATAACTTGTAATCATTTTGCTAAGATTTTATTTAAGATTGTTGCATCTATATTCATCAGGGAGATAGGTTTATAATTTTATTTCTCTGTTTTAACTCTTCCTGGTTTAGGTATCAGCACCATATTGGTGTCATAGAAAGAGTTAGGAAGAGTTCCAGCTTCACTTATTGTTCCAAATAGTTTATATAGTATTGGAACCAGTTGTTTCCTGAATGTTTGATAGAATTCATTTGTGAATCCATTTTGATCCTGGAGATTTTTTCTTAGGGTGTTTGATAATGGCTTGTTGAATTTATTTTTCTGAGATAGGGCTATTTAGGTTTTTAATTTCCTCTTCATTAAACATGGGGAACTTATATTTTTGTAAGCATTCATCCATTTCACTTAGATTATCAAATTTATTAGCATAGAGTGGGGCAAAATAATTCTAAATTATTACTTTAATTTCCTCCTCATCAGTGGTGAGTTCACTTTTTTCATTTATAATACTAGCAATTTGGTTTTCTTTTTTTTAACCAAATTGATTAAATGTTTATCAATTTTGTTGAATTTTTTATAGAACCAACTCTTGATTTTATTTATTAATTCAATATGCTTTTGGTTTCAATTTCATTAATTTCTCCTTTATTTTTTATAATTTCCAATTTTAGTATTTAATTGAGTCTTTTTTAATTTGTTCTTTCTCTAATTTATTTGTATATTTAGTTCATTAATTTCTTCTTTCTCTAATTAATTTATGTAAGCATTTAAAGATATAATATATCCCCTGATAGCTGCCTTGATTGAATCCCACATTTTTGGTATGTTGTATTATTATTATTATTATTATTATTGTCATTATCTAAGATAAAATAATTAATTCTTTCCATAATTTTTTGTTTGACCCATTCATTCTTTAAAATGAGGTTATTTAGTTTCCCATTAGTTTTGGGTCTATATCTCCCTGGTCCAATATTGCATATAATTTTTATTGCATTATCATCTGAGAAAGATTTATTCACTATTTCTGCCTTTCTGAAATTGATCATTAGGTTTTTATCCCCTAGTACATGGTCAGTTTTTGTCTAAGTTCTATGTACTGCAAAAAAAAGTATATTCCTTTCTATCCCCATTCAATTTTCTCCAAAAGTCTATCATATCTAGATTTTCTAACAATCTATTTGCCTCCTTAACTTCCTTCTTGTTTATTTCATGATTAGATTTATCTAAATCTGAGAGTGGGAGGTTGAGGTCTCCCACTAGTAGAATTTTGCTGTCTATATCTTCCTGTAACTCCTTCAACTTCAACTGGATGCTATACTATTGGGAACATACATATTCATTATTGAAATTACTTTATTGTCTATGGTATCTTTTAGGTGGATATAGTTTCCTTTCTTATCTCTTTTAACACTATTTTTTAGTTCCTTTGTCTGAGATAAGGAGTGCCACCCCTGCTTTTTTCACCTCAGATGAAGCAAAATATGTTTTGCCCAACCTTTTACCTTTACTCTATATGTATCTCTCTGCTTCAAATGAGTTTCTTGTAAGCAGCATATTGTAAGATTCTGATTTTTAATCCACTCTGCTATTTGCTTATATTTTAAGGGATAGTTTATCCCATTCACATTGAAATCTATAATTACTAACTCCTTATTGCCCTCCATGCTTTCTTCCCTCTTTATTTCCCCCTTTTTTACTTTATCCATATTCCCTAGCATTTTGTTTCTGAAAATCACTACCTTCAGTGTATTTTCTCACCTATAGCCAATATCTCTTTTATCTAATAGTTCTGGAATATGGCCACAATATTCCTTGGTGTTATCACTTTAGAAACCCTTTCTGGAGGGGATCAATATATTCTTTCAATAACTATTTTGCCTTCTGGATCCATGTTATCAGAGCTGTTTTCCATCACTAAATTTTGTAATATTAAGTGAAGGCTTTTTTTTCTCTTTAATGTTTTCAGGAAGACCAATAATTCTTATATTGTCCCTTCTCAATCTATTCTTGAGGTCATTGATTTTGCTGAGGAGCTATTTTGCTTTTTCCTTGATTTTTTCGATCTATTGGTTTTGTTTAATAGAATCTTGTTGACTCATGAAGTCATTAGTTTTCACATATTCCATTCATTGTTTTAGAGAAGAATTTTCCTCATTTACCTTTTGCAACTGCTTTTCCAATTGGTCAATTCTATTTCTGAATGAGTTTTCCATTTACCCAAGTGTAGTTTTGAGAGAATTATTTGCTTTTGGCATTTACCCAGTTGTGGAGCTGAGAGAATTATTTTCATTTTTATTTTCCAAGGATTTATTTTTGTTGAAAGATGTTAATTTTCTCTTGCAACATGTTAATTTTCTCTTTAGTTTCTTTTCCCAATTTTTGCAATTGGTTTTTTAAATTCCTTCTTGATTTCTTCAAGGAAGTCTTTCTGCACTGGAGAACAATTCTTATTCTCCTTAGAAGCCCCATATCTCTCTGGGTTAGAATTGGTGCTTTCAAAGTAATTCTCAATGGGTTCCCCTTTTCTTCTGGCCTTTCATCATTTTCCTAGGGTCTTTTGTTGGGGAGGGTCTGGTTCTCAGAGGTTTGCTTTGGAATACCATAGAGACTTTGTTCACTGGGATTAATAGCTCCAAGTGGACTGGCCAGTAGGGGAACTGGTTGCTTTCTCTGGAAAGTTTGAGGCCCCCTCTCTAGCCCTGGAGGGAGTGAGGAGTGGCAATGGCAACAGGGTCTGAATTGTCCTTGAACAATGGTCTGGGGCCCTGGGGGAGGCAATTAATCTCCCTTTCTCCTGAGGGAGCTCTGCTGCCCATAGCTGAGTCTGAGTGGGTGGGGGTGGGTGGTTACTGTTTGTTCTGTGTAGAGGGCTCCACTGAAATTATGGAGCTAAGGTCCCCAGTTCTGAGTTTATGTCCAGCTGTGCTCTGCAGCTCTCTGTGCTGGAACTCACCAGACGTCTGTTCCCCCAGTCAAAGGTTCCATGGCTAAATTTGATCTTTGGACCACCACTTACAGAAGCCTCTCTGGCTAAGCTGATCCTCTAACTTCACCCTGCCCCCACTGGCTGTCTGCTCTCCTCTCCTGGTTCAACCATGATCCCTTAAGACAGAACTTAGGGTAGATGTTCTTCTCTTATCTCCTTTTTTCTGGGTTTTGTTGATTGAATTTCAGTTAAGAGGTTGCTTTCATGTTATTTTTGAGGAAAATCAGGAGACCTTAGCACAGTGCCTGTCTTCTTTCCACCATCTTGAATGGAAGTCCAAATTATCTCTTTAATTTTTTTCTCAGTGGTGGCTTGTTCATCCTTTTTGTTTTGAATACTAGTAATTTGGTTATCTTCTTTCTTTTTTTAAAATCATATTACTCAAAGGTTTGTCTTTTTTATTGGCTTTTTCATAAAACCAACTATTAGTTTTATTTTTGAGATCTATGGTTTTCTAGCTTTCAATTTTTACTAATCTCTCCCTTGATTTTCAGAATTTATAACTTTAAATTTAATTAATGATATTTAATTTGTCTTTTTCTAGCTTTTTTAGTTGTATACCCAGTTCATTAATCTCCTCTTTCTCTATTTTATTCATATAGGCATTTAGAGATATAAAGTTTCTCCTCAATAATTCCTTGGCTGCATCCCATAAATTTTGGTATGCTGTCTCATTATTATCATTTTCTTGGATACTATTATTTCTAGGGGTGGCTAGGTGGCACAATGGATAGAGCACCGGCCTTAGAGTCAGGAGTACCTGGGTTCAGGTCCAAACTCAGACACTTAATAATTACCTAGCCATGTGGTCTTGGGCAAGCCACTTAATCCCATTGCCTTGAAAAATCTAAAAAAAAACCCAATATTATTATTTCTATCATTTGTTGTTTGATACACCCATTATTTTTTTTTAGGTTTTTGCAAGGCAAATGGGGGTTAAGTGGCTTGCCAAAGCCACATGGCTCAGTAATTATTAAGTGTCTGAGACTGGATTTGAACCCAGGTAGGTACTCCTGACTCCAGGGCTGATGCTTTATCCACTGTGCCACCTAGCCACCCCCTACACCCATTATTTAAGGTTATTTATTTTCCAATTAATTTTTGGTTTGTCTTTCCATGACCCTTTATTATATGTAATTTTTATTGTATCATGGTCTGAGAAGTGTGTACTTTTATTTCTGCCTTTCTGCATTTGATATAAGGGTTTTGTGCCCTAGTACATGGTCAGTTTTGGGTGTCATGTACTGCCGAGAAAAAGGTATATTCTTTTCTATCCCAATTAAGTTTTCTCCAGAGATCTATCATATCTAAGTTTTCTAAGATTTCACTCACCTTCTTAACTTCCTTCTTTATTTTTTGGTATGATTTATCTTGTTCTGAGAAAGGGAAGTTGCGTTCCCCTATTATTAAAGTTTTTCAGTCTATGTCTCCTTGTAATTCACTCAGCTTTTCCTCTAGAAATTTGGATGCTATACTACTAGGTTCATAGTGTTAATAATGCTATAACTTCATTACCAGTGATGCCTTTTAAGAAGATGGAGTTTCCTTCTTTATCCCTTTAAATGAGATTGATTTTTATTTTTTACTTTATCTGAGATCAGGATTGCTACCCCTTGATTTTTTTTTTAATTCAGCTGAGATATAATATATTTTGCTCCAAAGTTTTACCTTTACCCTGTGTGTATCTCTCTCCTTCAAATGTGTTTCTTGTAAACAACATAGTTTAGGATTCTGATTTTTTAATCTATTCTGCTATCTTCTTCCATTTTATGAGTCAGTTCATCCCATTCATATTTACAGTTAAGATGAGTAATTCTGTATTTCCCACCAGGCTTTCTCCATTAAATTTTTCTTTCCTTTCCTCTTATTCCTCCTCACCAACATTTTACTGCCTTTCCCCTTTAACGTTTCTTTTAAATTATAACTTCTCCTTCCCTTTTATCAGTCCCTTCTTCCCTTATCTTTCCCATTCCCTGTGCCCCCTTCCCTGTAGATTGGGATAGATTTTAAAATCCAAGTAGGAATACATCTTTTCCCCCCCGGGACAAATCTATTGAACAGAATTTATTCAGTGTTCATACTCTCCCTTCTTTCCCTCTAAAATTATAAAACTTTGTGCCTCTTTACCTGGTTTTATTTATCAATCATGTACTATTAATCAGATTCCATCAATCACAGGTTGATTATTTGATTGCTTGAGAAGCTCATATTACCAAAATATTATCACAAACTGATTGCTTGCTTGATTGATAAGTAGTATTGTCTCAAATTATAATTATAATCATTTTTTACCTTTCCTCTGTTTCAAGTACCCTTCAATCCTCCTTTTGAGCCAAAATATCATCCAAAGTCAAATCAAGTCTTCTATTTCATTGAACATTCATCTATTCTCCTGACAATATATGCTGAATTTTGCAGGGTTTTAAATTCTAGGTTGTAATCCAAGCTCCTTTGTCTACTGTTATATAGTATTCCAGATCTTCTGATCTGAGGTTGATAGGTTCTGTGTGGGTCATATTGTGTTTCCTTTTCATTTATATTTTTTTCTTTTTGCTGCTTGCAGTATTCTCTCCTTTATTTGAGAGTTCTGAAATTTGGGTATTAATAGCCCTTGGAGTTTTTATCCTGGGGTCTTTTTCTGGAGGAGTTCTGTGGATTCTTTCATTGTTTTTATTGTCTTCTTGTTTTAACAGATTTGGACATCTTTTCCTTAACAATTTCCTCATGTTGTTTTCCAGGTTCTTTTTTTTAATCTAGGCTTTCTAGAAGTCTGATGATTCATAGATTATCTCTCCTGGATCATTTTCCAGGTCATTTGTTTTTCTGAAAAGGTACTCTACTTTTTGTTCCAACTTTTTTTCAACCTTTTAATTTTGTTTGATAGAATCTTGTAGTTTTGTAGAGTCATTGGTTTCTATTTGTTTAATTCTAATTTTTAAATTTTCTTTAATCACCTTTTGTCTTTCCTTTTTTAAAGGTATTGAATTCTCTGGTCAATTTTTAATAATTTTCCTGCATGTCTCTGATTTCTTTTTTCATTTTTCATCTTCTTTTTCTTAGTTTTTAAATACTTTTTTAACTTCTTCTATGAGTTTTTGGATTTGAGTCCTATTCATAGAGTCTTTTGAGTTCCCCTGTGAATGATTTTGCACTGATTTCTTCTTCAAATATGGCATCATTATCATCTTTGTCTCTAAATTAGTTTTCTATAGAGAATGCTCTTTTAGCATTTTTGTTTCTCTTTGTTGTTTTAGCTCATCTCCTGGGGGTATAGGAAGTATAGGTCCAAGCTTTTTATGCTGGGAAAGGGTTCTGATCCCTGGCATGTCATTGATAAGATATTGCCTATGCAGTCCAGGACTTCCCTTTGTTTCCTCCTTCAAGTCCAGGTTCTGACTTAGTAGAGGTTTGTTCTGACCCGGTCCTATCTTTTATCACAGTGTTCCCAGGGTTCAGACTTTGTTTGGCTTTGGGACCCTCTCTGCTAGTATGCTATCTAGCTGCTGGGACCTCTGCTATTGTCAAGCTGTTGGCACTTGTACTGCACTGTGGCTAAAAGCCTTCTGGGCTTTATTTTCCCCTTTCTCCCCAAAGAGACAGACCTTCACCGAAGATCCTCCATAATGTATGCCAATGAAAATTTTTTGGAATCTTGCCTATTTCTTGGTGGGATCTGTAGCTTGAATGTCAGTGAGGAAGCTTCAATTATCTTTAGAAGGGAAAAAGCTCTGGGAGCTTTTCTTGGCTATGCCCCAGAAGTTAAAGACTTTTTTCTATGGTGCTAAACACAACTTTTCTCCTTTCCAAATATTCCTTGGAACACCACCCCACCAAATGAAAAGAATTTGATTTAGGGGCAACTAAGTGATAAGTAGACAGAACCCTGGGCCTGGAGCCTGGAAGATCCCAGTTCAAATCTGACCTCAAATACTTGCTAATTTTTGACTTGGTAAAGTCACTTAACCTTATTTGCCTTAGTTTCTAAGACTATAAAATAAGCTAGAGAAGGAATTCAGTATCTTTGCCAAGAAAACCCCACATAAGGTCACAGAGTCAAATACAACAGAACAACAAGTGATCAAATAAAATTTATATGAGGAAAATTAAAAATGCTAGAGGAAATTACTTCAATGAGAACACAAAGCCTTTTTCCTTCACTTTGGATGGAATTAATCCTTCCTTTATTTCATTATATAGCTAGAGCAATAAATCAAAATCCCTCCATGCTACATGAGAGTGGTTAATACTGGGTGATGATGAAAATGGTATTTGTGTGCAAGACTGAGTGAAGGATGCAGGCAGAAAGTTTTTGGGAAAGTGGTAAAACAGTGGGAATATGAGGCAGCACCAGGGAATAATACAACAACTACGTATTTGTATCTGGAAAGAATGAATATCATTCTATGCCTATAAGAGTTTGGGAGAGGAGAGGAGGGTTCCTGGGAGAGTGACTCCATGGCAAAGAAATCCTGGGCTTGGGAACCAGAGAGGAAGTGGCATAAAAGAGCACTGAAGGTGGATTTAGGAGAGAAAAGTAGCTCCTGTTTTCTAGTCAAGCAAGTGGCAGATCACAGATCACTAGAGTTAGGATGTCCATGAGATTCAAGGGAGGAAATATATAAGACACTGTTTTTTGAGTCAGGAAATTACAAATTCAAAGCCTGCCTCTGATTCTTAGTAGCTATATAGCACTGGTCAGTAACTTACCCTCTCTGCAACTCAATTTCCTCATCTGTAAAATGAGACGATTGATCACGGGCCTCCTAAAGCCTCCTCTAGCTCTATGCGTCTAAGACTATGGTCAAATGATAAGTATATTTCATACCTGTAGCCCAAGTTAAAGTTCCAGGAGTCCTGTCCTGGGACAGGTTCTGCTTTATTTATTTGTTTTTCTATTTACTCCTTTTTAGAGCATAGATTTAAATTTAGAAAGATTTTCAGAATCTTATCTAGTCCTATTACTTCAATTTAAAAGTGAGTATAATGATTTTTTAGGAAGTTAAATAACTTGTCTAAGGTCACACATATTACAAATCAGAGATGAGATTGGAATCAAGCTCTTCAGATTCCAAAAGTTGCAGTTAGGTTAGTGGAATGGAGGCGGGGGAAACTTGAGGGACACATGATATTCAATCTTCAAGCATTTAAGGCGATCTTCCATATGGAAGAGTTTAGAATCATTTCACTTGGTCCCAAAGGGAATAGTTAGAAACTATATGTAGGAATTGCAAAAAGGAAGACTTGCATTTGATTTCAGGAATAACTTCTTAACAAGTAGAATTACCCAAAAAAGAAATGCCTTGCTCAGAAAAATAATGGATTCTCAGTTACTGAAGGACTTCAAGCAAATCTAGATGACTACTGTTGGAATATTCTATAGAAAAAGGCAGGCTAGATTGTCACTGAATTCTCTTCTAACTATAGAAATTGGTGATTCAATGTTACGTATTTTAGGAAGCCTAATTCTAAAGTGTGATGGTAAAAGTTTTTAACTCTCAGAAGGAAAACATATACTCCAAGTTTTTAAATTTAATCTGCATTAATTATTTTCTGAACTTTATCAAATCTAAACACTTAAGGAATCCAAAAATTTAAGTCCTTATTTGTAGCATTTACTGATTTTCTGAGGAATAAATGCTCACAATGTAAACTTAACAATTGACTTTCTCATATTGATTCACACTGGCTCTATTACATCCTGTCCTTATTCAAATAACTCTTCATGACATAGAGGGAAATCTATTCTCTTAAACACTAAATAAATAAAAATAAAAATATGAAAGGTCTTACTAAATAAAAAATAAATAAAAATAAAAAGTCTTACTAAACTGAAAAGCCTTTGGGGGGGCACAGAAACACTCTGAAGTTTATTTACTTAATTATAGAAATGTTATAATGGGGACCATAAGAACCTAAAGCATTGAACTATGTATTTATATTCTAGCCAGTGTGATATTTTTCTATTAGCATATCTTAACTTTCTATGATAGTTTTAAGTATTTTTTTCTGTATACATGTCTGGCATTTATTAAATGCTTAATGAATATATGGTGATTGACTTTTTGAAACTAGATTTTACATATTTTGCATATTCTTTATATATGATTGAAAGAAGAAATTTTTTATACTGTCAGAGGTTTTCTTCCTAAAGAATTAGAAATCAGAACTTTAAATCACAGAAATGTCATAGGAGAGGGGTCATGTAATAAATATAATCAATGACTACATATCTGCCTACCATCAGTTAAGCATCAAAGTCAACCAAGGCTCACTTAAGTTAATAATTTAATCTGAAGTAAAGTCAAACTGAAGGAATAACATTTAGTATGAGTCAAGTCATTTCATCATTTGCCATTTACCAGATGGCAAAAAGTAAAATCAGTACTTCTAACTTTGTAATGTAATTAAACACAGAACTACCAAAGAACATGTGTATTTACAAAGCTAAAATTAGTCACCTTACACAATATAAAACAATAGAATTTGAGGGCCAGAAGAGACCCCAGATATCATCTTGTTCACACACCCCACATTTTATAAAAGGAGGAACTAGTCTAAAACTAGATACCTAGGTTTAAAATAATTAAGAGAAGGAAGGAAGGAAACAAGTGAGAGAAGGAGGAAGAAATAATAATAACTAATGTTTGTATAGTGCCTTCCATGTGTAAATGTTCTTGTTGATGTGGTGGATAGAGTGGCAACTTAACTCTATTTGCCATAGTTTCCTTAACTGAAAAATGAGGAAATGGTGAACTTTTCCAGTATTTTTGCCAAGAAAACTTGAGTGGGGTCCCAAAGAGTCATACAGAATTGAAAAATGACTAACAACTTCTATATCAGGCTAAATGCTTTTAAAAATATTATCTAATTTAACACCACAATAACCCTGGCATATAGGTACTAATATTATTTCCATTTTACAGTTGATGGAGCTGAGGCAAACAACGGTTAAAGTGCCTTGCCTAGGGCTACACAGTAAATGTCTGCGGTTAACTCAGCTATTCTGAAATTCCAGGTCCAGGGTTCTATCCAAGCATCTCCTAGTTTCCAATATCCTTAAAAGATCCAGAGATGAAAAATGCTTGAAAAAATCATATAGATTATAAGGAAAAATTCAGAAATAAATTGCAGGTCTTTTTGTTGTTGTTCAACAATTTCAATCATATCTGACTTTATGTGACACCATTTTGGGGTTTCCTTGGAAAAGATGCTATAATGTTTTTTCCATATCTTTCTCCAGCTCATTTTACAGTTGAGAAAACTGAGGCAAACAGAGGTAAATGAGTTGACTAAGGTCACACACCTACTAAGTATCTGAGGTCACATTTGAACTCAGGAAGATTCAGGAAGATTCATCTTCCTAATTCCAAGCCAAAGTTCTCTATGATACCTAGCTGCCAGGTCTTTAGCCTTTCCCATCTTTAAACCTTCCTCCACACAACTGCCAGAGTTAACTATATCACTGATCTGTGAAATAAGCTCCATTGGCTCCCAACTCCTCCCAAGATCAACTACAGATTCCTCATTTTGACATTTAAAGTCCTTGGTTCCAATCTTCCTTTTAAACCTTAGTATATATTACTTCCCTGAGATTCAAATTGGTTTATTTTCTATTTTTTCAATCCAGAATGCTAGGAAACCTGCCTTTCATGCATAGAATCTACTCTCTCATTTCAGTTCTATGTCTTAGAACCCCTGGTTTCATTCAAAGCCAGTTCAAATGACATCTCCTGAACCCCTAGATGCTAGTGTTTCCTGTTTATATTTTATAATTTATCTTATATGTGCTTACATGTATATAGGTTTTCCTTTATCCCTCCCTTTCCCTGCAACTCAAAGTAATCTCCCTAAGGTTTGAGATTGTTTCATGTTTAGTCTTTGTACCTGCACAGTGACTGGCACATAAGGAAGCACTTAATTAAAGGGTGTTGATTGACTGATACAGACTCCTGATATTCTAGTCTTTCCTTTCTTTAACAGGTTGCTTCCACCTAACTCTTGGACCAGTGCTCTTGTGTGCCCTAGCAGAAATGGATATATTTTGATAAGCAGAAACAGGGAATATTTGCCTTTTAAATGTTTTTAACATCTCATAATTTGTTCAGAAACTGAGTAAAAACACAATACCTCAGATGCATGGAAACAGTCTATCAAAAATGACATTTTCCATTTTTTAACTGACTACCTTTGCTCATTTGTGGAATTAATAATTATGTCAATTTCAACTTCAATCATTTATTATATATCCAATCGGTATACAAAGTACTATTTGGAGCAGAGGAGATACAAATATTGATTTACAATTTCACAGTCACTGTTGCCTCAAGGAATAGTCTATTAGACTACTAGAATAGTAGATGCAATTAATAATTTTATATCATGGTGAAATCCTAAAATAATAATTTAATACTGCCTAGAGATGAATTTATCAGCTTTTACTAACATTGAGCTTCTTTTCTTTTTCTTGAATCTTGGTAATTAAAAAAATAACTCATTTGGTAAAGAGTTAATAGCTGTTCATCTGAGTAACTTTATTTTGTTCAGGGAAATTCAGTTAAATTTAAAATACTGTAGAGAAAATTCACTTATTATGGAAAGCAGAAATCTGCTGAACTGCCCAAAAATAACTCAGGCAGTTAACATTCACCAGCTTGCAAACTCTATTGATACACTCAGTTTACTACTTTGAGCCCATCTGCCAGATATACCTGGTTTGAGATGGGGCTGTATTTGCTAACTGAATTAATGAAGAACATAGAATCCTTTTAAAAAACACTCAAACATATTCTTTTACCAAGGTTATTATGTATTTCAGCATTGTGCTTGATTTTTTTCTTAAATTATAAATAGAATTTTACATCCAGGACCAAATACTTCAAATAATGCAAAGATCTTGTTTTAAGTAGAGATGCCTAATATAGTTTAAAATAGTACACTATTTAAACAAAAAGGCATACAGGTCTAGGAAAATGCAAAGTCCTAAAGACTTTTTTCTTTATGTTTAAAGAAAAAGATATAATTTACTGGTATCCCTTAATAGAATTTAAGTTTCTTAAGAAAAGGGACTATTTTTTTTCTTTATACATTTTAGTGCCTAAAACAAAGAAGGTGCTAATTGAAAATAGAAGATCAGTCCGAGGTTTTACACAGGTATCTACAAAATATTAAGGATAGAACTTGTGGAAAGACTTAGATGTCAATCATATGGGATGAAAAGACATAGGTGAGGTGAAATCTGTACTGGGGGAAGGAATTAATAATCATAATGATGATGATGTTTTGTCCTTCATTCTCGAAGGAGAACATGACATCAGGGAGATGATGAGATGGCATGTACATTATTTGGATGTGAGTGAGGAGGTGCTGTGCTAAGTCACCAGTCTCATTTTCTCATGCAAAACTATCTGGGTTCAGTGGCCAGATATGATTTAGGATGAATGGAGATAGCCCTGGATGCATGGCAGAGTTTAAGTGACTTATCCAAAGTCACACAGTTAGTGTCAAGTGTCTGATGTGGGATTCAAACTAGGGTTCTTCTGACTCCAAAGTGATGATCTATCCACTGTGTCATCTTACTGCCTTTATAATAAAAAAAATGCTACCTCAAAGCCATCAAATCATTAGAAATTAGAACAGAAAAAAGTTTTCAAAGAAATAGTGCTTAAATTTAGCCCAGAGCAAAGAACAAAATTCAAAACGGAGGAAATTGCTGAGGAGGTGATTACATAGGGATTTGTTGTTTAGTCATTTTGCTAGTGTCCAAATCTTCATGACCCCATTCTGGAGGCTTTTCTTGGAAAAGATACTGGAGTGGTTTGCCTTTTCTTTCTCCAACATAAGGAAATTAGGAATGCTCAATATTAGCTGATATAATGAAATAGAAGAAGCTCTTCTTGAAACTTCTAGTTTTTAGTACTTTCACACTCCACCCAAATTACTTAAATCCTTTGAATATGCTTTTATTTATAACTTCATATAAATTATTTCTGGTCCTCCAAGAGAATGTAAGCTCCTTAAGTATTGGGAATTTTTTCTTGTGTCTCCTGCATTTAGCACAGTCTCTTAAACATAGTAGATGCTAAATAAATGGTTGCTGAATTAAATTATTGGATGAATCAGACCAATCTTTGAAAAAATATACATTCATATATAGTAGATGGAAGAGAATAGAAAAAAATGACTTAGAAAACAGAAGGAAAGTTTCTTGCAGGCAAAAACTTTTATCTTGGCCATTATATATATACCCCTGAATATAGCCCAGAACTTTAAACATATTAGGACTCAATAAACTTTTGATTGACTTGACCATCTGTTTCCAGAAGGGGAGGATGTAACTGAGCAGGAGACTTTTTCTAGGGCAACTCAAAATGTAGAGATAGTCTCCTAGATGAAGAATATAGTGAGGAAAACAGGTATTGCAAGAAAGCAATCAGGATTTTATTGTACTCATCCCCAGATATGCCTTAGAATTAATATTAGATATCTTGGATCTAAGTATCATTGATCTTATTTCTGCCAAGAAGGTAGTTGACTAACATTTATTAAGCTCAGCCTGTCAGTGAATTAGGGGGATGTCTACTCCAAGTATATGAATGCTTCCTTCAGTGAATGGGCAGTTAAAAACAGTTCACTTCAATGACCTTGCAGGTTGCTGAAATAGAAATGGAAGGTGTCAACGATGTCACTGTCATCTACTGCATCCTGGTCCATTGACAGTCATCTTGAATTTTGCTCTTCCTTTGGACTTTGATGATTCAGGAAGAGAAGACTGAGGCTGAAAACTTGGCAAAACTCTGCTTCTCTTAAATCTAATTCACTTCCAAATCAAGGCATTATCTGGGATGCCACTGGTCCTCATTGAAAGCAAAGGCTAAACAATAACCATGTATCAAGGATTGTGCATGAGTTCCACTATCTTCTCACTTCTTCCTGACATTTTGTGATTTTTTTAAATTTGTCTGTTATTTCTTATCAGTCATTAGTCACATCCAGATTGGATGGTAGAAATGAATAGAGTCTGCTTAAAACAAGCCTTGATACTTTGCATGGACCTTAAATAACCTCGAAAGTCTTTCACCTCTTTATCTATGAATTTGTTTTTTCCTGGAGAAGCTTACATATTTTGTACCTTATGAACTTTTGGAACTCTCCCTAAATAGAGTTGGAAGGAAATCTAGATTAATTGAAAATCCCTCTTTTAGCTGAACAGATGACTTAGGCAAAGACAAACTAAGTGATTTGTCCAAGACTGCATAACTAGTGGAATTCAAAAGAGAAAGATTATGAACCTAAGGATTGTAGACACTCTTCTGTGCAAAGACAAAAGGGCCTTGTCTTTATTATTCAATTAAAAATTATTATACAATAAATAATAAGATTAACATATTATATTGGATTGATAATTAGCCTTTGAGCTAGCATGACTTAAATTAAAGGCCTTCCTTAGGTATGCATTTATTTCTTGATGCTCAAGCAAATTCTCTAAGATTATAAATTGGAGAGAAGATGCTATACTCCTGCTACTGGTGAAAACATAGATCAGGTTTATACCATATAGGCATAACTGGATACACATTGTATTTATAAAATCTATATCTACATCTTTACATTTTTATACATATAAATATGATACCATCCTTAAATGTTTTGGCAAAATTACAATACTTTAAAAATTGCAGAAAATATTTTTATTATTTATTTAAGGCAATGGGGTTGTGACTTTCCTGAGTACAGCTAGGTAATTATTGAGTGTCTGAGGCTAGATTTGAACTCAGGCCTTCCTGACTCCAGGGCCAGTGCTCTATCCACTGTACCACCTAGCTGCCACCAGAAACTATTTTGTTACTTCATTTCCTTTTTTTAAAGATTCAAACTGTTAGAAAGACTTAAAATATTTCAAAAATATCACTTAGTGAATAAGGAAAGTAGTTTCCTGATTTTTGTGACTTATATAAACATCATAGAAGGTCTGTGACTCCCTCCAATTCCCCTATACATGTATTCTGAGCTCTTAATCCCTTCTTCAAAGTTTGGGAGCGGAGCAAAGAAGGTATGGCTGACTGGGTGGGGGGCTTTTCTTGCTCCCTGGCTTTTGACTTGAACCCCTAAGGATGTATGAAAGGATTCCTGATTTGGCAGGTAAAGACTCAGGCTACTTCTCTTTTCTGAAACTTGGTAATTCCAAGCAATACAATAATAATGATGATGATGATGATAATTTACCTAACCTTGTGCCAGATAATGTGCTAAGAATTTCACAAGTATTTCATTTTAGCCTCTCAAGAACCTTAAAAAGTATTATTATTATTCCTCTTTTGGTTGTTATTTTTGTTCATTTCAGTTGTGTCTAACTCTGTAATCCTATTTGTTTGTTGTTTGTTTGTTTTGGGCAAAGATATTGGAGTGGTTTGCTCATTTCTTTCTCCAGATCATTTTTTAGACAAAGAAAATGGGGTAAAATGGGTAAAGTGACTTGTCCAGAAGCACACAGATAGTAAATATCTGAGACCAGATTTGGACTTAGAAAGATAAACTATTCTGATTGTAGGACAGACAGGCACTCTATCCACTGAGGCGCCTTCCTCATCAGGCATCTGAGGTCACATTTGAACTCTTCTTTCTATCTCCAAGCCCAGGGTTCCAACCATTGTGTCCATCTAACATGTGTTTAGTGTCCCTATTGAATTATTTAGGGTCGAAATTTGGGTTTTAAATTCAAAACAACTGCTTCCCATTTCAGTGCTTTTTCCTTCTATGTTAAAGCTGCTTTGTTTATTTTAGTTGATAAAATTTTACCATCACAAAAATCATATCTATTTAACTTTTTTGTAAAAGGATACCCAGAGAAGCATCTCACACATATGAACAATTAATAGCTGTTTCAGTTGGTGGTGATGATTATAGAAAGCTGGGTTTGTGGGAAAAGTCTAGCATTAACGAATACATTTTCCCCCCTAAGGCATAAATATTAGAACAATCTGTGGGAATAGCAAGTGGTTAGTTAATTATGGAAAGTAGATTAACAAAAGTAAATTTTCTGTTACTTTTAATTTAATATGATTAGACAAAGGAGATTGGGTTTTGAAAAAGGTTATTAATGAGATAAAATAGCAGGATTTACATTCCTGGGAGCTGTGCAGAAAGCTATTAAATAAGTATTCAGCAAAGGAGGTAAAGTGAAGTAAGTAAGAGAATTCAAGGAGAAAGGAAATGCCTGCATTTATGGGGTAAGAGAAAAACAGAAAAAAAAGCAAGATGAAATAGTAAGGGGGGGAAGGACTGGAAGCAGATGGCAATCCCAGCTAAAGTAGTGAAAGGGTAGGCTCTGATCTAACATTTCGCCTTCATAGTATTGAAGCTACATGTACATTAAAATAACAATAAATGAAGAAGAGGTACAAAGAGGACTCTCTATTGGAATTCTTTTAGGTTGGAAAAAAATAGCTTGAATGTCATTTCGGGTACCTTCTCTTTCAATGCAGATTACCACCAAACAAATAGTTGTAACTATGTTTTTTGCCCTTCCACTATAGCCAATGCATTTGAACTTTCTCATTGTCATTAAGGGTATTATGGATAGTTTTTTAAACATCCCCTAGTTTCAATGGAGCAGATTTTCAGACTGTTTCAAAGATTCAGACCAAAGGGGGTCTTAGAAAGACCTGATTATCACAACCTCATCTCTACACAGAAGAATTGATCAATCATGCATTACCATGGAAATGTATCAAGTAACAATAATAACAATAATAATAATATGTAACATTTATAGAGTGTTTACTATGTGCTGGATATTATGTTGATCACTTTAGAATTATTATGTCATTTGATCCTCACAACAACCCTAAGAAGTAGTTGCTGTTATTATTAACCCCCTCTTATAGAAGAAGAAGCCGAAGTAGAGGTTAAGTGACTTGCCCAGGGTCACAAAACAAGTTAGTGTCTAAGGCCAAATTTGAACTGAGGTCTTCTTAACTCCAGGTGAAACATTTTATCTTACTACCTAGCTGCCAAGCACAATAGACACAATTAGAAATAATGCACAGATTCAAGGGGTAGGGAAAGAGTGACAGCACTCTGAGAAATTGGACACCTTTCAATGAGTTTTTATACCAAAAAGGACAATGAGTAACATATCTATAGAGTAGAATGTGCACAATGATCTTGAAAAGTCAGTCTAGTTTTTCCCATGTCCCAGAGGCTTTTCCAAATTGAAATCATAACAAGAACCTTTGTGTCAGAAGGTTCCAAATACTGGCAAGAGGCATAACTTTTTCTCCTTTAATCATTCGAGCATATAAGACCCCAGGTATTCTTACTAACAAAATGATGAATCCCAATGTAGCCGATTCTGCACTTTCTAAAGCCAAGGATCTACCAGGAATAGTCCAATTTCTGATTGCTGCTACTGGAACAACCAAAGAAATGATTTCCTCTGGTCACTGAGTCATTTCAAGAAAACAGAAGCAACATTTATACTCTAGGGGTTTAAATTTTAATATGGACAATGATAAAGATAAAAATAGGAAAAGAAAAACACCTTTATGAAAATGAACAGCTTTAGCAAGAATGTGAGTTTATGGGTATTAATGGAACAGGAGGCAGGAGCTATGTTTTTTAATCTTTAATGAACCACTACCTAGCCATGAGACATTGAGAAAGTTCTTTAATCTCTCTAGGATTTGAGTACCTTATCTGTGAAATTGGTGGTAATACTAATTCTCAAATGTCTCCAGTTAGGGACCTGGGTCATATGGTTTCTTTATGTCTCTTCAAATTTAACAACTATGATTCTCTGGTTTGTTGCTGGGGCAGAGGTTGGGGAAATGCAGGAGTCCAAGAGAACAAGCTCTACTTTAGTAAGCAGGAGAATTAAGCTTTAGTTCTAGGAATCTTTGGTTTGAATAAATTGTGAACTCTCCTTCTTTCTTGTACCTATATAACTTCTTTCTCTGTCAAAAAGCACTGTGATGATAAAGAAAGAAATAATTCCTGCAAAGCACAAAGACGACTTTGGAAGAAATGATATAAAAATACAATCTATAATTATCACAATATTATGGCTAGGACCACAAAGGCCAGACAACCAACATATGGCATAAGGTGCCTGCCCTAGATCTAGAACCAGAAAGAGAAAATGTTGCCTATGGAAACAGGGTTAGTCTTCAGAGATCTTCTGTAGAATATATTCTATCTTTCTGAACTTCCAGAGTGGTGTCATTTAATTTTCCTAAAAAGAAAGAGAGCATGTGCTTATGATGAAAGGGAATCCTCGCCAAAAGTTTAAGGCAAACTTGCATTGTCATAAAATTAGATTTAGCATACATGGGAATGTTTTCCCCTTCTTTCGTGGTGGCTCCATCATAGAATCATAAACAGACCTTAGAAGCCAAACACCCACCCTGCTCTCAAAGTCTTCTCTCAGAAATCATAAAATTTAAGAACTAGAAGGGACAGCAGAGGCTTCCTATTCTGAGCAAGAATCTCTCCCTACAGCAATGGAGATGGTCACCATCCAGCCTATGCTTGAAGATATTTAAAGAGAAAGGAAACTGCCTCTTTGAGAAAACCCATAGTTTGGGTCTGCTTGATGACAAAGTTTTCCCTTATCTAGAAATAAAATCTTTCATTGGTGGTAGCTCTGTGCCCAATGGGACCAATCAGAACAAACCATATTTCTCTTCTATATTGAATTTTTTCAAAACTTGTAAAAGATTTTTTTTACATTTGATCTATACTTTAATATATAGAGAGAGTAGCTGGTTGGCATAGTGGATAGATTGCTAGAACTAGAGTCAGGAAGACTTGAGTTCTAATGTTATTTCTGGCATTCACTAGCTGTGTGACCCTGGGAAAGTCATTTTATCACCATTCTTGTCATTTGTAAAATGGGAATAATAACATCCTCTTCTTCCCAGAGTTAGTAATAGAATCAAATAAGATAATACTTGAAAAACTCTTACCACAGAGTCTGATATTTAGAAGGAACTATATAAATGTTATTAATATTATAACTTTATGTTGTTTTCTTTCTTCTATAAAGTTCAATTTTATTTGTTTTTTTTTTCAATGAAGGCAAAGCTAGTTCTTTGATAGAACAGATTTTAGATATGGGATCTCTGGGAAGATTTTTTGGATGACAATCCCTCTAAAATCCACATTGTAAGCAGTCATCTATTCTATCTATAAGGTCTTCTATACAAAGCTAACCCAGCAGATATGTATCCTCCCTCATAGATTGGATAGAAACTTCAATAATAGATTCCTCCCCCTCATTTTATAGCTTGAGGTTACTGACTCTAGACAGATGGCAAATTTTTGTTATCCCATAATAAAACTTCATGCATTAAGTTTCTAGTGTATCAAAGTCAATGTCACCCAAAGTCCTTGTGTTGCTTTTTTTTCCAAACAGAAAAAAATATTCTTTCAAATGAAACCAATTTAATGATCTTTCTCTCTATCCCTGTGCATCTCTGTTTGTCTCTGTGTCTTTGTCTCTCACCATTCAAATATGCAATCTAAAAAGTGTTCGTTAAGCCCCTACTATATGTAAGATATTATATTAGGTTCTGGGAATATGAAAACAAAATTCATAATAGTTCCTGTTATAGAGAAGAATACAATCTATTGAGAGGATGTTTAACCTAGAAGATAATAATACTCTAGGTTCTATAAGGAAGGGGAAGAAAATATTAATAGTGGGAGGCAAAGATAGATCCATCAGGGACTCTCCTCATAAGAGATGGCATAAGAGTTGAGTCTTGGAGGAAGCTAAGAATTCTAAAATGCAAAGTTGAACTGAAACTAACTTGAGCACAAGGGGACAGATCATGAAAGGCTTAAAGGTGAAGGGCAGACTACCATTTAGAATAATAGCAAGTTAATTAGAATGTAGAGTATGAAAAGAACAATAATGTGCAGTAATCCTGCAAAGAAAGGCTATAAGTAAATTAATTGGAGTTTTAACTAGCATTTATTTGTATTTATGATTTACAACTCCATTTGGAAATCATCAGAATCATAGAACGTTAAATCTGCAAAACACTTTAGTGATAAAATCATCTGGTTCAATGCTGGCATTTCATAATGGATGAAACTGGGCCTTGGGAAGGTAAAAAGACCTGTACAGGGTCATATAAAAAGTTAGTATCAGAGACAAGTCTAGCAACTGGTTTTATGATTTATTCTGTAGGTCCTTTGTAGTAACCTAGGGGAATCTTGAGAACTTCAATCTGACTCCCACTTCTTGGGAAAGGAATAAAATCAGCATTTTTTAAACACTTCTATGTGCTAAGTACTTTACAAATTTCATGTCATTTAATCTTAAAAACAACCCAGAAGTAGGTATACCTGTTGTTCCCATTTTACAGATGAAAAAACTGAGGGAGGCAAAGATTAAAGAAACTTTTCAGAGTCCCTCAGCTAGTAAGTGTCTGTGGCTGAATTTGAACTCAGGTCTCCCTGACCCCAGACCCACTGTTATATCCACATCTGCACCATCTTCTCCACAAAGTATAGCAGTTTGACACAATAGCGGCACTAGGAATGGTCATCTTAAGTAATTGTGGTGTAGCAGAAAGAAAACTGGATTTAGAGTTACAGGAAAATAGGTTCCCAGATTTAGAGCTGAATGGAAACTTGGATGTCCTTTAGTCCAATTCTACCTATTTTACAGATAAGAATATTGAGAACTAGAGATTGTAAGTGCCAAAAGTACAATTGGAGCACAGATCCTCTAACTTCATACAAGAGATCATTTCACTGTCCTATGCCTCCTCTTGACCAAGGTGTCCTGAGTCTGTGTCAGTGTTTATTTGCTATGTAAATCTGATTCAACTCTGAAAACTAGAGTTCCTCTAAGAATAAAATAGAAAATTTCATGCAAAGAACTTTTCAATCTCCACATGACATAGAAATCATCTATTATTAGTATATATACATATATATATATATATACATGTATATATACAGAATAGGATAAAACTTACATACTTATATGATATTTACTACCACATCATTTAAGAATGTAAGTTTTATTCTATCCTGTGAAGGAAAAAATGGTAAACTTTATATCTCCAAAAACATGGAAATTACTAATTTAAGAGTAGATTGTCTTTTTTATTGTCTGATTTAAAGATGCTGTATCACTCCTTTTTACCTAATTCCTTAACTCTCTTCCACAATCACTACCTTCTTAAATCTGATGACTCTTTTTGTTGATTTTTGATATTCGTTAAGCCTAGAACTATAGGAATCCGGAGGTTTATAGAACCTCAAAGTTTGTGCAGTCTTACTTCCATAGGAAACATGACTCTCACCCAATAACACCTTCAATTAGGGATCTCCTCCTACCCATAATGGTCAATTCAATATTGATTGCAATGGTACCTTACATTTTTAAAAAGCTCTCATTATTAGATCTTTCTAATATTAAACATTAAATATCAAAAAACAAAAATCAGAGATTCTTTGTATATTCTTTTGTTCTATATTCCTTCTTCTAGGTCAAGAAGAATAAATCTAACCCTTTTGGCTTATAGCAATGTTTCATATATTAAAACACTAAACCTATGCACCACCAGTTTTGGCTTTTTCCAAGTGAAGGTCCCTACAACTTCTGTGAAATAGACAATTTACAAAGGAATTTTGAATCTCTCTTAGCCTCCTGGTTACTTTCCTCTGGACTTGTTCCAGATTGTCTAAATATTTCCTAAAATATGGTATCCAGGATTGAACATAATAATGCTGTAGATGGCATTAGGCCATTATGGTACTGTCAATGGTACTTCTACCTTCCTCTGTCTAAATAGTCTCCATAGAATCTTTATTTGCTTTTTTTTAAATGCCTCCCAAAATTCATTTCCTCTATCTTGCTCTAATACTAGATAGGTGGTTGAGGTGTTTCAAGAGGGGTACTTGAGAAATATTAAAGAGTTGGAGTAAAGGAAGGCAGAAAGACAAGGAATGCATTAAATGACCTTTTAAGATTTCCTTTGAAACTGATATAACTGATTTCCAGAAATGATTTCACACCCTAAAATATAAATTTTAAAACCTTCTTAACTGGTTTATTTTGTGATTTCATTTGTCTTAATTTAATCTTTCATGTTTTAAATCCTATTTTTGAGCAAATATATTCCTACTCTTTAGTCTCATTATTAGTTTTTTAATTAGTATGAAATTGTTAATACAAAATAATGACCACATGTCTTTATTTGAGATGATTTCCTTCCTGATTTCCTTTCCCTGCACATGGGATAGAGTCTTCCTTTTCAGGAGATATCCTGGCAGACCCCACCTTTCATGCTTTCAGGCATCATCTGCTGAGCTGTTAGTCCTCAGTTGTGTAGAAGGCCTTGGTTGGTCCCCTAGAGAGGACAGCTCCTGGACTAAAGGACTCTAGCTGTAAACTCCCTTTGCCATCAGCTGCTGTTTATTTCTTCATCTCCTCATTTGGCTCTTGGGAGGATGTTTCAGCAAACTTTTTAGAGAGAAAGGGAAAAAATACAATAGCTCATTAAGCTAATGACCCTTAGCCAGACTGGCTGCAAATGAAGGGAGGCAGAGACAATTGCAAAGCTTTCCAGTGAGGTTGTTCTGCACAATAATTTTCCACATAGCTTACATCCTCCTCCTACCAATGCCTTCCTAAGAATCATACAAATGACTGTTGTTACCTGTATTTAGAAGAGAAAAACCTCAGAGCTCAAGTTTGGTTTATATTCTAATTAATAGAGAGATTAGACTGTGTGTGGGGGGGAAGGAACATCAAGGACAGTATAAAACATAACAACTCATTTTATAAAGTCTTTTAAGTTTATATAACACTTTCCTTATAAAAACAATGACAAGTAGAATGAGTATTGTTATCCCCATTTTTCAGTTGAGGAAACTGAGGCTTAGAGAATTAATTTGTCCATTATCTGAACTGAATTGGACTTGGTCTTCTGATTCTAACTTCTGACTTTAATCGTCACCAGACTGAAATGTTTTCACCTTTTAATAATATCAAATAACAACAACAAACAACAATAATAATCTCCTATAATATTTTATTATTCCCAAAGCACTTTCACATACCTT
Source organism: Macrotis lagotis (assembly GCF_037893015.1). Taxonomy (NCBI): domain Eukaryota; kingdom Metazoa; phylum Chordata; class Mammalia; order Peramelemorphia; family Peramelidae; genus Macrotis; species Macrotis lagotis. The sequence goes on along the minus strand of NC_133658.1, from coordinate 214,865,212 downwards.
CCCCTTCACATTTACTACTGATAGGAGGGCTGGGCAGAAGGTAGACAGGTGCTTATTATTACCATCACCATTTTGTAGTTTAAGAAATTAAGGGCTTAGAGGAAGATTGGATTTGTACAAAGTAACACAATTAGCAGATGATAGAGTTGGGACTAGAACTGATTTCTTTTGATGCCCTTGAGCAGATTGCAAGCTACTACACCATGATGGATATCAGGTTTTGATAGAGAAACTAGCCTGACCCCTGAGACTTCTCCTTAGATATCTCCATTTTAAAAATTTTCACTTTCTTCTTTTTTTTTGCCTCCACAATGTCCAATGCTTCTCATTTAGATTAGACTTTTCATGAGCATAGACCTCCCACCATCTCTGCCAAACCTCTCTACTATGTTAACAAAGAATGAATTTTTTGGCTTCTTTTCTCTTTTCCCATCAGTGAAAAGCTGTTGGGAACTTGTTAGATTCCACTTCACATAAGCACACAGTTAGTGGCTGATTCAGCTGCAGGGGCCTATCTAGTGGCTCAACTCAAATGTCAGCTTTTCCAGTCTTCTTCAATGGGTCTCCTGATATGAAAATACCCTTAGATTAATAGTTTGTTCAATATTATACTATAATAGTACACATTCTACTTTCTAATATAATTGAGGACTTAATAGGTATCCCTCCCTAGTCTATAAACTCTGTGGATGATATAAATTCAATTCAGTAAACATTTATTAAGTGCCTACTATGCAACCAGACAATGTGCTACATTCTAGGGCTGTAAGTGAGAAAAACAGACAATCTTTGCCCTCAAAAAATTTATAATCAAATGGGGGAAGACCACACATTAAAGGAAGTTTGAAAGAAACAGGGGTTAGAGGAAGACCAAGCTGCTGCAGGTGGAAAGTAGATGGAGTCCAAAGTCCAAATTCTGCCCTTTATAAAGGCAAATTCACCCTCAGCCCACTAATCCAGGGAGAGAGAAGACTGAGGGAGGTAGAACGGTGAGTATCCTAGGTTATGTTAGCCTCTCGTGGTGAGGAATTTTGAAGGAATCAACTTGGGTATTCATGAAAGGCAAAGTAAACACTTACCATAGGTGGCAACTCAGTGGATAGAGGGATGGGATTGGAATCAGGAAGACTCATCTTTCTGGGTTAAAATTTGGCTTTTCAGGTACTAGTTTGTGTGTATGTGTGTGTGTGTGTAACCAATCACTTCATATTGTTTGTCTCAGTTTCCTCTTTTAAGCTGGAATAGGAATGGTCTACCACTCCAAGAATCTTTTCAAGAAAACCCCAAATGAGATCATGAAGAATTGGACACAACTGAACAACAAAAATATTTATTAACAAATGCGTACTGATCAAAAGAATTTTACCAACCAATACTTAAATTGTTATTCAATCTTATCTTTCCTATATTATGTAACCTCAATCCTACCATTCTATAATGTAACCTGGAAATGACACAGGTAAACAGTTTTATGATCATACCTTAGCACGTCAAATGGAAAGAAACTGCTCTATTTAGCCTTCAGAAGGGAAGACTTGGGACCAGGGAGATTGGTTGTTTTCAACTCTTTGAAAGACTGTCACACTAAAGAGGGATTAGTCCTCTCCTGTTTAGTGCCAGAAGTCTAAATAAGGGCTTATTTGTAGAAGCCAGAAGGAGTAAAATAGATCATAGTCTAGAAAAATTCTTAACAATTCAAATTATGCAAAAGAAGACTGGGTTGACTTGATAGAAGTTTCTTCTCATGAAGTTCTTTCAATAAAGACAGTATGAAAGAGAACAATGCACACATTAACAACACTGTGAGATGATCAGTCCTGATGGAAGCAGCTCCTCTCAGCAGTTCAAAGAGCTAGGACAACTACATTAAACCAGCTATGGACAATCTTATCCCCATCCAGAGGAAGATAAACAAAACAATCCCAATTGATAAATGGTCAAATGATTTGAACAGCTTTCAAATGAAGAAATTAAAGCTATATATATATATATATATATATATATATATATATATAATCATATGAAAAAATGCTCCAAATCATTATTAATTAAATAATGCAAGTTAAAGCAATAATGAGGTATCATCTCTTGGGAGAATTGGATGTAACCTTCCTGGAGAGCAATATGGAACTATGCCCAAACAGCAATAAAACTGTTTATATCCTTTGACCCAGCAATTCCAATTCTAGGTCTATAACCAGAAGAAATTATAAAAAAGGGAAAAATCCTATATGTTCCAAAATATTCGTAGCAATGTTTTGTAGTGGCAAAGAATTGGAAATTGAGGGCATGCCCATCAATTGGGGAATCACTAAACAAGTTATGGTACATGAATACTATGGAATATTATTATTCTATTAAAAACCCACAAATGTTTGGGCTCTAGAGAAGCATGGAATGACCTACAGGTTCTGATGCTTAGTGAAGGGAGTAGAACCAAGAGATCAAAGTACACATCAATAACAACATTATGAGATGAACAACTTTGATGGAAGCAGCTCCTCTCAGCAGTCCAGAGAGCTAGGACAACTGTATTTGACTGGCTAAGGAATATATTACCCCATCTAGAGAAAGAAAAACAAAACAAAACACACATACACACACAAAAAAACCCAATCCTTCTGAATCTGATGAATACTTTATAAAAATTATCTCTTATGTATCTCTTTCCCTTTAATCCTAATTCCTCATACTGAAAATTGCTAATGTGTAAACATGTTTATCAATATATATATATATATATATATATATATATATGTACAATGCTAACTTGACTTCTTGGCACTGAGGGGAGGGGGGTTGGGAGGAAATTTTGCTACAAAATATACATGTGCATATGAATGAAAATAAATAAATAGATTTAAAATTAAAAAAAGAAAAACAAAATGAAATGAAAGAAGCCAACCCTTCAGAATCTGAAGAACAATTTATATAAAAAGTATCTCCTGTGTATCTCTTTTCCTTAATCCTAATTCCTTATACTGAAAAAGATTAATCTGTAAGCATGTTTATCATAAATATGTATGTACAATGTTAACTTGACTGCTTGTTGGTGAGAGGAGGGGGTGGGAAGGAAGGGTAGAATGAAATTTTTAACTTAAAAATATACATGTTCATGTGGATTAAAAATTAAATGAATAAATATATTTAGAAATAAAGACAGTATAAACACCTGTCATGTTATGTTGCAGAAGAAATTTTTGTTTAGGTACAAGTTGAAGAAGATGGTCCCTCTGAGGTCCCTTTTAATTCTAATTTTAAGTATTTCTTTAAGTGTTCCTTTTCTCCAGGTAGCCAGAACCTTCTAGCTAACAGATCAAAGAATTTTTGAGCTGAAAGAAACTTTAAGAGATCACTTAGCCCAATCTATTCATTTTATAATGGAGGAAATTTTATAATATATACATGTTGTTATGTATATAGTCATACATAATAATGTATATTCCTATATACATGTGTCATACATAGATTATAGCACACATATACAGAGTTATGTATATAAAGTATATATGAACTTTGTAGTCCTTAAAAGATACAAACTTCCTGGGTTTCTTTTTACTATATATTGTTCTTTGTATATTCTCATATATAGTATATCTATTATTTATTTTAATTATATTTTATATTATAGCTGTATACATATATATATATATGTGTGTGTATGTGCATAAATTAGATATACATATTTGTCTAAAAACTGTTTTATGGAGAACTTAACACAAGGCAGATGCTCACGTAAGGACACTGTCAAGGTTGCCCTAAGAACTTTGGAATTGATTGTCAAATATGGGAGACAATGGCACAAGACTTCTCAATATGGTAAGCCCCCTTCAAGGAAGATCAATTTTCAGTTTGATCAAAGAAGAAATGCAATAGTTCAAAAAAATGTAAGATGCACAAGTTTAAAGACCTTATCACCCCAATTGTTCATATGAACTATTTGTGGCTGAACTGTGGTACAGTCTACTGAGCTATTAGTCAGATCAGCCTATCACACAGTACTTGATTTCAACATAGTGATGTTATTTTGTTCCTCTTTGAGAACAAAGGACAACATTATATAAAATATATAAATATTTCTCCAATCACAATATCTTTCCTGTATAATCTAAAAAGAGGAGGAAATAAGCATACTACCTCTCCTCAAAGAGCTCCCACTCAGATGAGAAAACACGTAAATAAATACAGGTTTCCATATTCTCCAACCCCTCTCTTTTACCTCAAACCTCAACTAAACTTTTCCTAACCCTTCAAGATCCTGATGGGTGACTTAAGCTGCAAGTTACCTAGGTGTTAATGGATCCAAATATGCTTCTGGATTCTTTTTCCAGAGACAAGATGTTTTAAATGTGTTTTCAAATGGACCTTCAATGCCTTAACACACATGGGTAACCAAAGGTAGCAGTCCCTGAGACAGAGGCAGGAGAGATTTCTGGGAGGCAGCCCAGAAATGTCAACCATCAAGTTTTCCCCTGACAACTCCCGAGCTGCTTTTCCCTGCTGGTTGGGGTATAAAGAGAATGTAAACTAATTTTAACATTAGCCTACACAAAACAGGAAGGGGAACCTGCCTTAACAAAATCTGCTGCTTTCCAAAGATAAATATACATTTTAAAAAATTGCTTCCTGTTTTAGATCATCCATACCACTGTTTCCTTCCCTGCCCCCCACCCTGGTTAGTGTGAATTATTGAAAAATAGTTATATTAAGCTGCTCTCATGAGAGAGACAGCAGACCAGGGTTCTGCATTAAGCATAAACAAATTCTCACCTATGTAGCCATTTGCTTCATAGAGTAGGAGATGAACTTATAAATTCTCTCATTTAACAAACTTGGGCCATTTTTCATGGCCTAACTTTATTTTTTGACTATGTATGCCTCCTCCTGGTCAGGCAACCATTTACCTGCCTAAGATCAAAATTCATTTATCACTAAGGTAGAAGGTTTTACTCAATAATCTAGTAAGGCAATTAATCCCAAGAATTGTGCTCTCTAAGAGCTAAAAAAACTGAGGCTGACTTTGCCTGAATATTACAACCAGCAAATTTAAAATCAGGTTTTTTGTTTTGTTTTTTTAAGGTTTTTTGCAAGGCAAATGGGGTTAAATGGTTTGCCCAAGCCACACAGCTAGGTCATTATTAAGTGTCTGAGACCGGATTTGAACCCAGGTACTCCTGACACCAGGGCCGGTACTTTATCAACTCCACCACCTAGCCGCCCCCAAATCAGGTTTTGAAGACAAGTCTATAGATTCTAGCGTCAGTACTCTTTCCACTTGCTCTAGTAGTAGACCTTGGGATTTGTGTCCATCTTAAGAGGAGGTGGATGATAATTTTCTATCTGAGTCAGTTCAATCAAGACTTTAGTGTCTTTTCCAAGGCTATCACTCAATGCCAATTCTTTAAGGTTTGAGTCTCAGGGAAAAGAGGGTGCCAACACAAATTAGAACACAAAGTGTCCTAGGTACCTTAAAATAGTTGCCACCATTTTGTAAGAACCTCAGTTCTCTAGAGAATAAGGGGAGACTAGTGTTTCTAGCCAGAAAGTTATGCAAAGGTTATCTACACAACTTCTAGGTAGTAACTGGGAGGGGTAGGGTGGGCTAAGAAAATCCAAGATCCAAACTCAATGGAAAAAAATGCACCTAAGCATAAAATAAATCAAGGCTCAACTAAAATTTTAGTCCCTGCTTTATGTTCTTTTATTCATTCTCAAAGAGGTTTAGAATAGAAAGGATCTTAGAAATCATTTGCTCAAACGCCTTCATTTTTAGAGGCAAGGAAGTTCAAGAGTTTTTAACCTGGGGATTATGTATATGTAAGCAGTAAATTGATTGATATAAAGTAAAGGGGGAAAAACCTATGAACTTGGATAGAAAGAAAAAAAAATACATCTTTATTTTTACTAGCTCAAAATGCAATTTATCCTTTTCTTCATTTATGAATGTAGATTAAAAAAACATTATTCTGAAAAGAGATCAAAAGCATTTACCTACTACCAAAAGGTATATAACAGAAAAAAAAGTTAAGAACTGTTACTATAAAGATAATGTGACTGATAAAATTTATCAGGTAACTAACAACCAAAATTTCATGCAAGGTCCTCAGAATGTCTGTTTTTTTAAAAATTTTACTTCTATGACATGCTGTCCCTCTATTCCATCTCCACTCACATAGTCAAATGCTTTGTTCCAACCTCCCTAAGCTCTCATGCTTGAACAAATAAGATTCCCATTTTCATTCTTTCTCCTCTATAATGTATCCTTTAACAAACTGCCAAAATGATTTTTCTTAAAGCATTCTGACCATCCCACTCACCTACTCTTCTCTTCTTTTTCTTTAATATTTTACTTGGTAATCTCATCAGTTTCCACTTAATCAATTGGCATCTCTATGCCAATAATTCTCATATTTATTCATCTAGCCCTAAGTTTTCTGTTGATGGCAAGTCTAGTTATTGCCATTCTATTGAATATCTAAAGCTGAATATCCTGGAGATATCTTGCACTCAAGATTTCTAAAAGCAGATTCACCACCCCCCTCCAATTGTAGTCTCTTCCTAATTTTTTTTAGGTTTTTGCAAGGCAAATGGGGTTAAGTGGCTTACCCAAGGCCACACAGCTAGGTAATTATTAAATGTTTGAGACCAGATTTGAACCCAGGTACTCCTGACTCCAAGGCCGGTGCTTTATCCACTATGGCACCTAGCCTCCTCTCTTCCTAATTTCTTTGCTAACCTTGAGGGTAATATCATCTGCCCAGTAACTCAGACTCACAACTTAGGTATGCTCTTTGATGTCTCTCTCCTCTCTCTGTCTCTGTCTCTGTCTTTCTGTCTCTGTCTCTGTCTCTGTCTCTCTGTCTCTCTCTCTCTCTGTCTCTCTCTCTCTCTGTCTCTCTCTCTCTCTCTCACACACACTCTCCCTCCTGACAAGGTGCATTGATTTTACTTTCATACACTATCCTTCACTCTACTCAAACTGCCATCACCTAAAGCAGGTACTCATCACCTCCTTCATGGATTATTGCAATAGCTTGCTGATTGGTCTGTCTGCCAGAAATCTCTCCCAGATCATCTTTCACTCAGCTGTCAAAGTGTTCTTCCCAAAACTCAGGCATGATCACATACACATTTGCTACCTATCCCCTCCAAGATGAAATAAAAAATCCCCAGAATCTTCTTTCCCACAGATCCATACCCATGAATTCTTTTTGATCTATTGATATTAGCTTCCCTACTGTTTCTCACACAAAACACTCCAACTGTGGCCTCTGAGAGTTTTTTTTATTATTTTCCATTACTTATAAAAACTTAACATTTTCTTTAAATTTTGAATTCCAAATTCTCTTCCTCCCTCACTCCCTCCTTTCTCCTCTCCTTGTGCAGACTAGTCATTTGATAAAAATTATGCATGTGGACTTAAGCAAAATATATTTCTATATTAGTCATGCTGTAAAAAAGATAAGAAAAAATAAAGTTTAAAAAATATATATTTTGATTTGCAATTAGATTCTCTCAGTTCTTTCTTTGGAGTTGGACAGGATTTTCTTAATCATGATTCCTAAATATTTGTCTCAGATAATTGTAATGCTGAGAATAGCTAAGTCATTCGCAGTTGTTCATAGTATATTGCTGTTAAAGTGTACAATGTTCTTATGGTTCAAACTGCATCAGTTCATGTAAGTCTTTCCAGATTTTTCTGAAATCATCCTGCTCATCACTTCTTATAGCCCAATAAAATTCCATTATAATCATATACCAGAACTTGTTCAGTGATTATATAAATGATGGACATTCCCTCAATGTGTAATTCTTTGCCACCACAGAAAATATTGCTATAAATATTTATGTACATATAGGCCTTACCCTTAAAAAAAACTTTCTTAGGATACAGACCTAGTAGTGATATCCCTAGGTCAAAGGGCACGTATGATTTTATTGTCTTTGGGCATAATTCTGAATTGCTCTCCATAATGGGTGAATCAGTGCACATCTCTACCAACAGTGCATAAGTGTCTTGATTTTCCCACATTTCCAACATATGGCACTTTTATTTTTGTCATATTAGCTATTCTGATAGATGTGGGGTGGATTCTCAAAGTTGTTTTAATTTACATTTTTTCTAATCATTAATATTATATGACTATATATAATTTTGATTTTTTTAATCTGAAAACTGCCTTCTATTATCACTTGAGCATTGATCAATGGGGAACTATATGTATTATTATGAATTTGAGCCAGTAATTTATATACATGAGAAATGAATTCTTTATCAGAAATGCTGTAAGTTTCTTCTCATTTTTAACATTTTTTTTGCAAGGCAATGGGATTAAGTGGCTTGCCCCAGGCCACACAGCTAGGTAATTATTAAGTGTCTGAGACTGGATTTGAACTCAGGTACTCCTGACCCCAGGACTGGTGCTCTATCCACTTCACCACCTTGCTATCGCTTAACATTTTTTTTCTAATCTTGGCTACATTGGTTTTGTTTTGGCAAAATCGTTTTCAATTTGATGTAGTCAAAATTATCCATTTTGCATCATATAATACAAAATTATCCATTTTACATCATATAATGCTCTCTGTCTCTCATTTGGTTATAAATGTAGTAGATATATTTTCCTAGCTGCCCTAATTTTCTTGAAAGATGTAGTTTAGTTTCTTTTTTGATCATGCATGTGTAGTTCAATAATCATTAAATTATTTTTTCTTAAATCTATTTTCTAGACCACTAATTTTTCTAATACAATATATTTCACATTTTTTTCCAATTTTTCAATCTTTCGATTGTGTTTTTTTTATTGTTTCTTGGTGTCTCATGGAGTGGTTATCTTCCATCTGCCCAATTCTAATTTTTAAGAATTTACTTTCTTTGGTGAGCTTTTATACCTCCTTTATCATTTGGTCAATTTTAAAGATTTCTTTAGTGAATTTTGTACATCTTTTCCACTCACTGCCTACCCCCCCCTTGCAAAAAAAATGGTCAATACTGTTTTTAAAGGAATTCTACTTTTCAATGAATTTTTGTATATGTTTCTCCATTTGATCAATACTGCATTTTAGGAATTTTTCTCTTTAGCTGATTTTTGTGCCTTTTTTACTATTTGGATTGTTATCTTTTTTTGAGGTATTATTTTCATCAACATTTTTGTGTACATTTATCACCTATCATGATTTTCTTGCATCACTTTCTTTTCTTTTACTGATTTTTCCTTTTATATTTTTAAAATCTTTTTTAACCCTTCTAGAACATGAGACCAATCCACATTTTTCTTTGAGACTTTGTTTTGATTTTGTTATCTTCTTCTGAGTTTGTGTTTGCTCTTCCCTGTCACCATAGTAAGCTTCCTTGGTCCAGTTCATTTTTTGTTGTTTGCTCATTTTCCAGACTAATTCTTTCTTTCTTTCTTTCTTTCTTTCTTTCTTTCTTTCTTTCTTTCTTTCTTTCTTTCTTTCTTTCTTTCTTTCTTTCTTTCTTTCTTTCTTTCTTTCTTTCTTTCTTTCTTTCTTTCTTTCTTTCTTTCTTTCTTTCTTTCTTTCTTTCTTTCTTTCTTTCTTTCTTTCTTTCTTTCTTTCTTTCTTTCTTCCTTTCTCTCTTTCTTTCAACTAAATGCTAATGTTGAACTGTGCTCCTAGGGTAAATGGAGCACTGTCCCAAACTACATACTGCTTTTTCATGGTGCTTTTTTCAGAGTTATTTACTTTTAAGTTTTTATTTTTGTAAGAAGATATGATCAAAAGAAAGAGTGACCATAAACCCTCTAATCTGTGCTAAACCTATGAATAGGGTCTCTTCTGCTAATGCTTTTCCTATCCCTGAAAGTACGACTGGAGCCCTACCTAGACAATGCAACAGTCCTGTTTCTAGTGCCACCAAAGTAGTTGGAATTTCTTTCTGCCTTCCCCACTCTTTACTGTCTGTGGGCTGAGAATTCCCTAAGTAGTAGCTGATGATGCTCATGCCCCAAGACTGCTACTGGCATTTTGGATGTAGCTTACTGAGAATGGACTGGACTCCACTCTCACCCATTATTATAAACCTTTCCTGTTGGTCTTCTAAGTTGTCTTAGTCTGAAAAAATTGTTTCACCTTGTCCTTTTATTGATTCTGCCACTCTGGAAATTGTTTGGAGGCGGTGTTTTAATGTTCCTTGAAAGGAAATTTGGAACTGCTCAGCTGAGACCCTACCTTTATCCCATCAGCATGCCTAGAATTCTCTCCCTCATCATCTCTGCTTCCTGGTTTCCCTGACATTTTCTCAGTTCCTAGCTAAAAATTAACCTTCTAAATAAAGCTTTCCTCAAACCCTCTTAATGTTAGTATCCTTCTATCTGTTTATTATTTTTCAATTAATCCTAAATATACCTTATTTGCACACAGTTGTTTACCTAATAATAATAGTTATCTTTTGAATTCAAAAAGGTACATGCTGTCATATACACAATGATTTGATTTGTACATTATGTTTATTATAATGAGGAGAATTGTGCAAAGATATCATTCTCATTGCCTTTTCCAGAATTATTTAACTCCTTGGTCTGATTGATAGAAATCAAGACTTCTGGTGATGTCTGGATGCTACAGGAGTCCTGGGCCTAATGCATATGGTTTTCCTCCCTTATCAGTGAAGTTCCACTGGGCAAACTGCCAGCATATGATTTCCTGGAGACAAATTGTCAACACATGTATCCAAACCTGTCTCTGGATGGTCTAATCATTAGTGGTTTTTATGGGTTACTCAAGAGTATGATAGAATTACCAATAAGCTTTCAACAGTAGGACAAAGCCAGCTTGCTACTCAGAGTTCTCTCTCTGCTCTACTATTATACTCATTGCTTTTATTAGTATTCTCACTCCCCAGAACTCTAACTCACTGGAAAATGCAGTTGGAATAGAAAAAGAAGGCATAATATGTATTGACTGATCACTCAATAAATTCCAATTCTATTCTGTTGACTGAGCAAATATAACAATTTCATCTCTTTTGTATTTACAGCATTGCAATTTTGCCCAAATGCCCTATACAGCCTTGTTACATTATTCTTCTTCATCACACCATATGAAACCATATAAAGTTGTTCCTCACACAAGGCATTCTGTTTTTTGGTCTTTTGTAGGTTTTTGCAAGGCAAATCGGGTTGGTTAAGTGGCTTGCCCAAGACCACACAGCTAGGTAATTATTAAGTGTCTAAGGCCGGATTTGAACTCAGATACTCCTGACTCCAGGGCCAGTGCTCTATCCACTGTGCCACCTAACCACCCCATCACACAAGACATTCTGTACCCCATCTCCATGTTTTTGTACTTTCTCTGTTTCATTTCTATGATGCCCTTCTTCCTCACCTACCCTTTTCATTATTTCTATTTCTTTCAACATTTAGCTCAAGAATCATCTTCCATAATACTCCTTTCCTGATGCCACCTCCCAGGCTTGGAACACTCTTCCTCCTTAGTTCTACATATTGATGTTCCTGACTTCCTTTAAGTTCAACCCAAAATTTCACCTTCTGTGGGAGGCTTTCCTCAATCCTTGTTTATTCTAGTTCCTTTCTTCAGTTAAGTAATTACTTCCTATTTATCCTGTATAAACCTTTGTATGTTTGCATATTGCCTCTCTCATCAGATTGTAAAATTCTTGAGAGCTGGGAATGTCTCTTGTCCCAACATTTAATAAAGTTTCTGACATATAAGTAGGCACTCAATAAAGGTTTATTGATTGATTTTTGTGTGTGTATGTGTGTGTCTATATATATGTATGGCTACTAAAACCCACTCATTATCTTCATATATATCTATAGATTTCAATAGCTATAGACTCATATATATATTTATAGTACAAAGATATAAATAACCATTTTTATATAACATATGTAGAAATTTATGTCTCTCTCTCCCCCCCTCTCTATATAAAATGTGTTTATATGCATACATATAATACATTCCATGCCCTTGAGGAGTTTCCATTTTAGTCTTCCACAGTAAAGTAGAAATACTCCATGGGCAGGAATCATTATAATTTTGCCTTTCTATTCCTAGCATAATGTTGGGCACAAAGTAAGACTTTAGTAAATGCTTGTTGATTGATAAGCTCTAAATATGTCATCCTATTTTCTCTGAACACTGAGAAATTGTCTATAGCATTCATTTAGGAATACATAATGTCATATTTCTTCTACTGTTTTTTGAAATATTAATTAAATATTATTATTGTTATTATTATTAAGTTTTTCATATGCTTATAGATCATTTTTTTTTCTACTAAAGGGCAACTAGATGGCATAGTGAATAGAGAGATGGCCTTGGAGTCAGGAAGACCTGAGTTCAAAAATTACTTGCTGTGTGACCCTGGGCAAGTAATTTATCCATGTTTGCTTCAGTTTTCCTATCTGTAAAATGAGATGGAGAAACCATTCTAGTGCCTTTGCCAAGAAAACCTCAAGGGAAAATCATATACAAATGAAAACAACCAAAGAAGAACAACAAAATACCAAGTCTTTATGGTCAGGGATTGTGTTTTGTATTTCTTTACCTATCCCCAGCACCTAAAATAAGCTTTGGGGAATAAAATATGTGTAATATTTAATAATTAAGAATTTGGTCTTTCAGACCCCTTAAACTACAAATTTTGCCATCTAGGTCAATGCTGTTTTCAGTGGGATAAAGTCTAACATGTCAAAACTGGAAATGGTAATAGCCATATATTCTGCTTATCTACTGGGTATTTTTTCAGCATTTAATCATTTCTGTTTATGGAGTTTTATCAGGAGCCTATGGGATATGGGGACTTTTCAAAATACCTGGACAAGCAAACCATAGATTATACTATAAAGCAGAGAACTCATCACTTCTCTCTAAGCAATTTGATGAGGTAGCTGGGGGCTCAGGACAAGCAGAGGAAATGACCAGACCTGCAGTGAGGGCCAGGGCATATTGAAAAGGACCCATTGCCTACAGCGGATCCCCATGCCCAGATGGCTTTCTGCTCATAAATGACAGCTGCCAAGCTTTTGTATCAAAATTGAACATAGCTTTTTACCTGTGTTCTGATCAACACTGAAGCAATAAAAGTGGTTCTCTCACACACCCTGAAAAAGGGTGTCAGAGGCAAATCAAATTTCTAAAGTACTTGCCATCTGCTTCAGCTGAGAGCTAATCATGAATGCTTCTTTCTTATGAGCAATGGCACCAGCCCAAATATCAATAAATACTGAGAATTGGATTATCAGTTCTGAACTATTAAAACATTGAAGAGAGCGCCCTTTTGTATGCTATTTAAAAATGTTTTCACTAGCAATTTTCAAGAAAAATATAAATTCTTCCATTGGTTGGATGATTTAGAAGAAGTTATTCCATTGTGTCTCTGGATTAAAAACTGTTTGTTGCATGATTTTTTTGTCATTTGAAAAGAAATGACAATGAACTGGATCCAGAGTAGAACAGGAGGAGGAAAAAACTGAGAAAATTTGGGAAAATGTGTTTCACTTTCAAGAATCCCAAATGATTTCCTCACCATGAAATTTCTCCTTTGACACCAACATTCTTTGGTAATTTTCTGTGGCTGTGAATTACAGTGCATCATGACTTTGGAAGAATCGTAATTTTAAGTGACCCAATGCAAAAGGGAAAGTTTGTAACGAATGATAGATTTGTATTTAGGAACAGTATGATCAAAAAATCAAGGCTCTGAAAACAAGATAGGGTATCAAATTACTAGTACATAGTAGGTTCTTGAAAATGTTTGTTAAATGATTGATGTACTGAGACATGGGCATAGAACAGTGAGCATAGGGGTTGGGATCAATGGAACTGGGACAAAACTACTTACTTCCTTTGTGACCCTGGCCATTCTCAATGCGGTAGAGAGTTGGATTGGATGACCCCTAAGGTCCCTTTCAGTTCTAGGATCCATTAATTTCTAGAAGACAGAAAACTCAAGGGTCCCATAGGTATCTGTGAAAGGAACAAAAACCCCAACAACCAAGCATATGGACAGAAATGAAATTGAGAATGAGAGTGAGACTGAGAGCGAGAGCGAGAGCGAGAGCGAGAGCGAGAGCGAGAGCGAGAGAGAGAGAGAGAGAGAACAGGAACATGATAAATACATTAAAAACTTACAGAAATATTTGTGGAATAAACAATTATCATATCCCCAAACAATAATAATATTGACAATAATAAGGCACCATTGGATTCATTGAATATAACTAAAAATGATTTATCTCACGGTGCAATTTCTGAAACAATGATTATCAAAGAATAGAATCAAAAGTCCTTTCCTCCTCTATGGATAATAACCACATTTGCAGTATGTCAGTAAAGAAACATTGAATAAATGGTTGGATTATGAGGATTTAAGGGACAGATTTATTATGGCAATTCCAGACCAAGACATCATAAATAGAATATTCTCTTAGCATGGTGACTAGAACATAGTAGGCATTTAATAAATGGTTACTTGATTTATTGACCAGACTTATTAAGCAATGTAAATTATACAAGTGGTATACAAGTCACATGATGACAGTGGGCTGTAAAAATTTAGCCACCTACTGATACCTAGCAAGTCCTGTTCACTGGGATTATATGTCAGAAAAACTATATTTTCTAAAATAAGATAATGACAAGTTCTCAAGTAGAAATATAGTCCTCAAAATATACTTGAAAATTCAAATGAACTGAGCTAGAAATAGGCCATTATCATGGAAAGGACTGTCATGCACAATCTCCTGAATTTAATAGTATCAATAAAATACTTAAGCTCAAGATATTTAATTTCTGCCATCATTTCAAACACAGTTTCTAAGTTATGATAAACAAAAAGATTTCAAAATATAGCAAAAAATTAAAACCATGTGGGAATAAAATGAAGTACATATCATTCTCATTGTTCATTTTCCTAGTGAAGTATCCTCAAGATGATTTTAGTGAGCCCACAAAAGATGAACTTGCATTCCAATACTTTAATTAATTTTAAAATGCAGTTATTTCATCCTTCTCTGTATCTACATAATGTTAAAAATGGAACAATAAAAATAAAGTGATTTGACTAATCACTATTCTTCTGAACTTTCAAAGATGAGAAGAATTAAGTAATAAAAACATTGCCTTCTTATATAGGTTATCCAAAAAGTCTTAATGCAGTTTAAAACTTTGGGGGACATTTTGTATGATGACAGGTTTTATTCTGAATCATTTCTCTCATATCCCTAGCACCAAGTAGAGCACTTGAAATATTAAATGCTTAATACATGCTTACTGATTGATATATATGTTTATTTAATATTTTAATATTATATCAATTTGATATATATATAGTAGTTCTATAAATAATAATATAATGGTATTTTAATCATAGTTGCTATCATTTATCTATCACTTTAAATTTTGCACAATCCTTTGTATATTGTATCTCATTTTGAGGTTTGCAAAGTGTTAAAATTAATGACCACATTGCTCCTTTATATACTTCAAGCCTTCTTAAAACAATATTAGCTGATTCACTTGAACACAGCACTCTGATCGTCTTTCTCCATTCCTTTGCATAGATTGCCCCTCCTATCTGGAATGCACTTGATCCTCCTTTCTGCCTCCTTATTTCCCAAACTCCCTTCAAGACTCAGATAAAATCCCCTTCAGGTGTTTTTTGTTTTTTGTTTTTTGTTTTTGGAATTTGCTAGTGTCTTTTCCTTTGATATTATTTTCCAGCTTTTCTGGATGCTATTTCTTTGTGCCTATATATAACAATATTTATTTTTTTAATTAAAATGTGAGCTACTTAAGGACTGGTTAGAGCAATGATTTTGCTTTCCCTTATTACTCACCTCTTAGAACATAATAAACACTTGATAAATTCTTAAGCAACCTCTAAAAACCTTACCTAAACTTAACTGACCACATAATAAATACCTAAAAATGTTAGCTAGCGTCTTACTTCATTTATGTAGAAAGAACATTTAAATTTGAATCACAGGGACTAGATTTCACCTTGTCAAGGCTTGGATTAGTTACTTAAACCCCTTGATTCTCAGTTTTCTAAGCTATCAATGAGAAATAAGAATAGCAATAGTGTCTACTCTATAGGCTACCAGGGAAAATGAAAGGATAATGAATGTAATAGAAAGAGCCTTAGATTTAGTCAGGAGAGACATGGCTTTAAGTTCTGCCTCTAGTACTTATGAGCTATATGTCTTTGGAGAAATTATTTTGCCTCCCTGAGTCTCATTTTTCTAAGGTGGTGATAGCCACTAATAGGACCTTATGTCATTCTGAAGATCTAGGAAATTCTGAGCAGTCCCATGCTTACCTTGGCAGTTTGCACACATACACAAAACAGGAATCCTGAATAAATTATATTGGTCTATATGGTTTTCAAAGAGTCACTCAAGTCCTTTCACTGACCTTTTCTTTCTTTTTAAAATGACGTTCACTTATCAACTACTTAGTTAGCATATGGCTATAATTGCTCAATCATTGAGGAAACCTTGGTTTCCAGTAGTATATTTTCTGGCTTGAGGAGGTTCAAGTCACATGATGATGAAGGAGAAAATTTCATAAAAGTAAAGAATAATGACTGTTGATGCCATGCAATGTTTATGCAAAATAGAGCAGAGATTATGTACATACTTGTACGCACATTATATTCGTTTTGTTATTTCGGTCATCTCTGACTCTTCATGACCACATTTGGGATTTCCTTGGCAAATGTACTGCAATAGTTTGCCATTTCCTCTGCAGTTCTTTTTTACAGATGAGGATTTGAAGCAAGCAGAGTTAAGTGACTTGAAGATAGATACACATACACTTGCACACATGTATGTATGGTTATGAATATGAATTCATACACATATACATATAAATATGTTTAGCTACATTTTATTCATAATCATATTATGCTTACTATTTTTGTCCACATATATATATACATATGTATAATATACAACTAGAAAATAGTCAGTAATTTTACATATATAACATTTATTAACCTTCTGGTCTCCTAAACCATATAAAATTCTTTACTTCCTTCCCCCGCCAATATCCTCAACATTGGAATTCTGGGAAAAGTACAATGTGAGATTTGAATTTTCTCCATTCCTCTCTGCTACTCTTCTTCAAATAGACAAAGGAGTAAATATCCGATGTTTGATTTACTACACAAAAAGGCAGATATTCTTGAGCCTGGAAACTTATAAAACAGATAATGGATCCAGAATGTAGCTCCCTAGCAAGTCACCTTCTCAGTTTCTTCTCTCATACTGGCAGGAATGTCTAACCTCATCTGGCAATAGCCATTGTGGAACAAGGTGAGACAAGTCAGTGATTGGCTTCAAGCAGGACAAGTCTGCAGCCAATGCTGGCATTCCTTTTTCTTGGATATTGCTGTGGTACCTGTCTGCTCTGGCAGCTGTATCCTGTCACATCCTTTTTCATTCCTTAACCCGCAAACTCCATTCAGCCAAGTGTATTATAGCGTGATCACAGAATCATAAAATTTAGAGCTCAAAGAAACCTCATAGGTTATCTAATCCAATCTTTTCAATTTTACAAAAGAAAAAAACCTGAGCCATGGAAAGATTTAGTCTGGGACAGTAAGTACTAAACCAGGATCAAAATTCAGGTTCTTTGAATAAAAATTCTCTGATCTTTCCATTGTACTGTCTTGTCCTTTAGAATAGCTATGGTGCCTACTTCATAGAATTATTACAAAGCTCAAATTGAAATAAACTCTTTCTATCTCTCTCTTTGTCTCTCTCTCTGTCTCTGTTTCTCTCTCTCTCTCTCTTTCTCTCTCTCTCTCTCTCTCTCACACACACACACACACACACACACAGAAAACAAAAACAAAACTTTATTCTTTTTATCCATTGCCAATGCCTATGAAGGTCCCAAAGGGCTACTTTACCACCCTGTCAACATGAAGCAAGCTGACTCTCTCTGGGGATCACCCTGTGAGTTGCATGTATGAGATTACAGACATTTTCAGTACATCACATATCTTGAAACAAAATCCCACCATGCAATGAGTTGAGAAGCTTTCCTATGATGCTGAGGACTCTGGCTCTCTGCTTCCCCCTTTCTTTTAACCTTATGGCACTCAGCATTTTCTACTACTCTGATCTCAGCAGTGTGATAATGTGGTTATCTGCCTCACTGCACAACATCCTCCAAATGAATGCTTTGTGGAGATTTTTTGTAAAGCAAAAGTGCAGGCAAACAATCAGCATGATTAACTACTAAAGAGGGCTCTAAAAATATGTTTGATAAATGATTAGTGAATATAAGGGCTCCCTGAAAAGTGAGCATCTAAGGTTGTCCGATGATTCTCAAGGTGTGTGGGGTGGGGATGGAGGAACATGGGAGAAGCATGACAATTATGAATGATGTATCTTTTTCCAAAGCAAAGGAATTTTATCTCTATTTCAATCCATGATGACTAATAAAGGACTCTGCAATCCTAGAGCCTATTTACATTTGAACCTAGAAAGTAAGATCACAGAACTTGAGTTCAAAATTCAGTATGACCGCTTACTGTGTGACCTAAGGAAATATGAACATTTCTGGACCTCCATTTCCTTCTGTATAAACTGAGGGTATTAGACTTGATCTCTTTCAGTTCTTTATACATAATTCCATGATAATTCTTTTCCTTTTCCCCCTAATATCACTGGCATACTTAATCCCTTGGATAAGGAGCATAATTTACCTTCCCTGATTTCATAACAAAATCTAGGGTATTGTAGCCCTTTAAGGTTTACATGGTACTTCATTGAAGTAAACCTTTGAGATAGGGAGTAAAGGATCATTATTTCTACTTTAAAGATAAGTAAATTAATAACAGTATTGGACGTTTCCAGGGTCACACATTTATCAAACATGAGAATTAGGATTTGAATTCAGACGTTGTAACTAGGAACCTAGCTGCCATCCTTATATATTTTTCTGGCTTATAGACAAAAACTATCACTCAAGAATTCTTTGTGATTTCAAAAATGACAGAGGGGGCATGAGGAAAACAAATCATAGAGAAGAATTTCCACTTGATTCACATGCACCTCTGTTCCCAGAATGCAAGAGAGACTAGAGTCATGAAGGACATTCTTGGGTACTTAGGAAAATTTCAAGAACCTCTGGAACCTAATGCAAATAGCCTGTAGGAATCTTTATTTTTAAATTCAGCAGCTGATAAAATATTCTAAAGAAAATGAACTTGAGCATTTCATTTTTCTTCTTGGGGCTCAGGTTCCTTGTCAGGACATTAGACTAGATCATCCCTCAGATTGTTTCCAACTCATACATGGGTGATGTATTTATGATGATGCCCCATGATGATTTCTTTTGTTAATCAATCTTTTGTCATGATAATTTGATCCCCATTATTCCATTACATCATGTTATTTTATTGTTAAATTAAATTGGTTCTCATTTTTCAGGGGCTTTAGCAACAAAGGGTTCTTCTAAGCCAAAGAAATTTTAGGTTTGAACTTAGAAATGTACATTGTTGTACATATGTATATATATATATATATATATATATATATATAAGGCATTCCCAACTGTAGAATGTCTTATAAGAACAGCAATGATTCTCTAACTTGAAACCTCAGAGAGTCACCTGGGACTTTGAGAATTTGGCTTGGCTTGTCCAGGGTCACTTAGGTACTTTGTGTCAGCAGCAGGCCTTGAATGCAAAGACTTGAATACAGCTAATAAGAGTCTAAGGTTGTATTCAAAGTCCACTGTGCCATCTAGTTGCCACCATAATATTTCTCTTAAAAGTGCTTAAGAAAATACTTAAAAAACAAACCAAAAAAACAAAGACACAAGTAAGAGTTTATCATTTTTATGAATGAACCCTAGTGTTGGCTTACTAAAAGCTTAAGGATCTTGTGTATTGTCTCATCCATATTCCTCACCTTGGAGATAAATTAAACACAGTACAAATAGACATGTGACTTACTCAAGGTTACACAGAGGTAGGAAATAGTAGGACTAGAATTGGGGTCCTTGGGTTCTAAGACTTCAAATCCTCCCTAGTGTACCATATTTATTCAGCCACTAGTCTATGATGATTCTTCAATATAAGTACTATTTCTGTCAAAAACCTCCAGGAGAACATATTACAACCAATCTATATCTACTAATCTTATACAACTCTTGCCAACATCTATTTTTTAAATTCTCCATAAATTATTTACTCAGATGAAGGCTTTCCTTTAGGTTGTTGACCTTTCTATCATCATGGGGTCATAGGACCACAGATCTGGAGCTGGTCATTAGTTTAACAACCATGTTCTACAAATGAGCAAACTGAGGACCACAGAGGTTTCAAGTTCTTGTCTAGTTACTCCAAAATTCTGAGTCTATATTTCACATCTTATCCATACTTCTTGCTACATGTCTATGCCATCTTTCCCCCAAACATGCATGTCCTGAAATGTGTGTTATATATTTATACCTCTATATATCTTTATCTACAGTTTTGTGTCCATCTATTGATTCATCTATCTATCTCTATCTATCTATGTCTATCTATCTATCTATCTATCTATCTGTCTGTCTACTCACTAACATATGCATAAGATTTGTCCATGATCACACAGCTAGAATATGTCAGTATCAGAGACTTGATTTGAATAGAAAAGTCTGTAATTCCATTTACTATTCTATATGCCTCTTATGTATAATATATTTTTAAAGAAAAAAAATGACAGCATAGAACCCATCAGACTATATTATTCATGACTTCCAGATATGATTTTTGCTAGTGTGAAAGCACTCATAGAACATCATGCATGTGCATGTGCATGGATTTAACGTTATTGTTATTTTAGGAAGATTTGGCACTTAATCCAACTATACTTTATAGCCAACATTTAAGCAAAATGTTCATCAGCTGAGATACAGTATTGGTTGTTTCAATTTAATGTATACTTTACTCTTTTGAATTTTAAATAATGAGCTTTAAAAAATTCCTATTGGGATTAATCTTTTGTGGGGGAAAATTTGTTTGAGATTTAGATAAGTATTTTAAAAAGTGATGGCATAATGTATTCTTAAGACTTTATGCCTTTTCATTCTAATATTCTAATATCTTCCCTTGGTTTACTTCCATTTTTCCCTGTATTTAGCTTATTTGCACTTAGTTATTTGAAAATTTCCTTCTTCACTAGATTGTGAACTCCTTCAGAACAGGAACTGCTTTTTAACTTTTCTTTTCTGTATTCTCAGTATTTAACATAGACCCTAGCACATATTAAATGCTATATAAATATTGACTGACTAACTACCTTACAATATCCTATCAGCAGAATTTCTGTGCCATGTGACTAGGATTGAAAGTCTATTTGATACTGGGAGAAAATGCAGTTAGTAGAACTCATTTTCATACAGTTTTGGGCATCAGATTTATCAATTGAGAATATGTTGTAAGTATGGATGAATCCTGGAAAAGGAAAAAAAAAGGGTACCTAAGCAATGATGCAACAATTTCTTTACATATGCTTGTAATATCATAAAAGTGAAATCTGAAATACACTTGAGATCACAGTTTATGGCCTTCTTCAAGTATAACTAAGGAATCTAGTGCTTGAAGTGCTTGCACTGGGCATCAGGAAAACCTAAGTAAGAATCCTCCTTTGGATATCTTAGCCTAATTCCTTCTGCATTCTCAGGTTCAGTTACATCATCTTTTGAAAGTAGGGATAATAAAAGTACCATATTTTCCCATGTATAAGATGTAACCTTTTTCAAAAAATTTGGGGTCTAAAAACTGAAAGTGTCTTATACAGTGGTGGTAGAGTTTTTTACTTGCATTTCCTGCTTTTTCAAGTTTCTTGTCTTTGGGTTCATTGTTTTGCATTTGTTACTGGAATATTAGGTTAAGATTTTGCACTTTTTGACCAGAAATGGCTCAGAAAAAAATTTGTATAGTCTTGAAAGCAAGTTGAAAGTGATCCATTTTACAAAAGTGATTGGAAATATTGCTGCTGAATGTCTCCATCTGAGGAAAAAATCCGAGACTGGCTATGGGAAGAAGAAACTCTCCTGATAATGTCTTGGCAGAAGAAGGCCATGAGAGGAAAATCAGCAAAATGATCTGATATATAGAGAGGGAATTGAAGAGATGAATTGGAGAGCAAAGGGCAATTGGAATTCCTGTATCCACAAAGATGGTTCAGCGTGAGGCAAGAATTGTTGATGAAAACGTTGTTACTGATTTCAAAGGAAGGAAGAATTGGTGCTTCAGGTTCATGAAATGGAACGGACTAAACATTCAATGCACCAGACTTGCCCAAAAGTTTCCTGAAAGCTATGAGCAGAAGATCCTTGAATTTCATAATGGATAAAACTTGAGTTCAATAACTTTATGTAATACATTTTTTTTTCAAATTTTGGGCTCCAGAATTAAGGTGTGTCTTATATTTGGGGATATATGGTACTTATTTCATGTAAATGTGATGATTAAATGAGATAATTACTGTACAGCTATGCAAATTTAAAACCCTCTATTGTTGTTCAGTCATTTTAATCTTGTCCAACTCTTTATAGCCTGTTTTGAGATTTGCTTGGCAAAAATACTAGAGTGAGGGACACCTAGGTGGTTCAGTGGATAGAATACAGGTCCTGGAGTCAGGAGGACCTAAGTTCAAATCCGGCCTCAGACACTTAACAATTACCGAATTATGTAACCTTGGGCAAGTCACTTACCCCCTTTGCCTTGAAACACCCCCCCCAAAAAAAACTGGATTGATTTGCACTTTCCTTCTCCAGTTTATTTTACAGAAGAGAAAGTGAGCTAGACAGGGTTAAGTGACTTGATAAAGGTCACCTAGATAATATCTGATTTGAACTCAGGAAAATAAGGTTTAATGTCTCTTGACTTGGTACTCTTTATATTGCCTTACCTAGAAATCCTAAAGCACTATATAAAAATGATACTTATGTGTTCTTATATGTGTTTTACTATATTAAACTGCTCTCCATCGGGGAGGGGAGGAGGAAAGAAGAGAGAAAAATGTACAACTCAAAACCTTACCAAAAAAAATTTTTGAAAATTTATCTTTGCATGTAGCTGGAAAAATAAGTAAATAAATTTAAATTTTTAAAAAATTATTGTTACAATTTTCATTCTCCCCTCCCCCTCAGAAATGACGGTTCAGTTTTTAAACCTTACTATACGCAAGATGCTATGCTTGTAATTAAAAATAAACTACAAAAGTGAGATAATTTCTATTCTCAAAAAGTTTATGATAGAAGTGGACTGTGATAAAGGCAAAAATTCCAGGTGAAATAAAAAAATGAAGGCTCTGCTATGTGAAATATTTGAAAGACAAAAGAATTTTTAATAGAAAGCAATATTTCAGGCATGTCTTAAGGCCTATGGAAATAAATAGAGATGAGAAATGCTAGGATGAGCTCTGGTAGTGGGGAACAATCTTATCTAACTAGAGGGAAGAGTGAATAATGGCAAAAATAGATTGCAGCCTGGTTGTGGAAGGTCTTAAATACAAAACCAAGAGACTCATGATTCATCTTATATTGGGGGTATCCCTGAAATTTTCTCAATAAACCTATGGTCCAGATATTCAAGATAAACTGTTGCTTATATAAGCTCGACTTTTCTAATTTTTGTGCAATTTCAACAAATGCACAGACATAATCAGGAAAACATAGGATTAGCAGACAAAAGTTGAAAATAGTTTCCCAGTTGTTGACAACAGTTCCGTGGGGCAAAAAGTCATATAAAGAACATTATCATCAACTTAGCTGTCCTAGTGCCAAGTATATGGTGAAGATAACACACCACTTTGCTCTCAACACAGAAATGTAAATTTTAGAAAGGCAGTAATGCCAACATTTTACACAAAACACATAAATACAGAGTTTAAAAACCAGACAGAACCTAAACTGGTTAATTAGTTCAGTTAAGAACAAAACAAAAAATCTACTCTGCTGTTTCCAAAAAAGAGATTATTTAGCCTCTGTTTGAAGTACTTCATTTAAGAAGTCATTTTCTCTGAAGGCATCCAGTTCTACCTAATGCATGATGCTAAATATGAGTAAGAGAGACAATATTACATTGCAAATAAAAAGCTGTGCTCAGAGATAGAAAGAGGCAATACAAATTCCACATCTAACATAAATTGACCCTGAGAAAGTCACTGAAATTCTCAGTGCTCTAGATAACTCTTAAAATAACAACAATGAAATGATAGCAATAATAAAAGATATAATTTGCAGAAGAGACAGTGCTCCTCTCTGATAGAGGTATCTCACAATGAGTTCCCTAAACTGATATAATATCAGGCCAGGTTTCCCCTCCTCCTCCCCTTCCTAAAAACAATGGAGTCAAAACTTCTTAACACCTGCTACATTAGAACGTTTATCTATTACTCTTGGCTTTACTTTCTGGTCTCAATCAGAATAACTCTAAACTCTCTCTTACACATGACCACAATTCAAGTACCTAGAGAACAATGCTCCCTAAAGTTTTCACTTCTCTGGGTTGTACATGCCTATTTTTTTTTCAACCATTTATCACAGGTCATGGTTTCAATGTTTAGCCCTCTGCACTCTCCTCAGCTAGTTGGAGACATTACTACAAAACACTTCCCACATATAAACAAAGTGTTTCATATATTGTTCGACCAGAACAGTGAAAAACAGTATTATAATTTATCTTGTTCTGAAGACAATGTATTTCTACTAAGTTGTGAAAGTCTACCTTTCTTTCTTTCCATTCTTTTGCCATGTCATTCTTGACTCCACTGCATTCCCAGAGAATAATTCCTGATTCTCTAATATGTTATGGTCAACAAAACACTTTCATCAGGGTGATGGATTTCATTATCCTAGTATTTGAAAACAGAATTTAGGTAACCAAAACCTTCTTTGATAAATACTGATCTCAAAATCAGGTAAGAAGGAATAAGTTCTTTGTTTAACTAAAGACTCCATGTTTTCCATTCTTGGACTCGCTTCATATTTTCCATCTCCTTTTTCTTATGTTTCCATTTTTTTCATTCCCCCCCAACTTATATTCCTCTTTGGCTGCAGTTTTGTTTTGTATTATGTTCAGCTGTATTAAGTCTGCTTGGTGTTATTCTTACAGATGGCATCAAAGGGTATTATTGAAATGACGTTTCTAATAGTTTGGCCTACTTCCAGCACATAGCATCATAAGACCAAATTCTTTGATATAATTAAGCTTGTACTCAATTTAACTGATTGATAGTTTGGGTATATATACCAGAGAGCCAAAAATGGCACATGTGTTAAATAATCTCACCTTCTGCCATTTTCAGAACTTATGATCAATTGCTTCTGCTAATCTTTCCCAAAGAGTACTTGAATATTTCTATCAATTAGTTCATTTGAAATGTTGCTCCAAAATCTTAATTCTTCTTCTTAACCCTCTGTAGCCATAGGATTTTTAATACTTCTCTGTACAATTTAATAAATTCTATCACTGCAGTGAAAAAAAAATGGTAATGCAGATAATGCTTGGAATGGATAAATCAATGGGGCTTGGAGTCAGGAATATGTAGGCTGAAATTCCACCTTTCAGAATCATTAATTGTATGACCCTGGACAAGTCACTTACAATTCCTTAAAGCTTTTTTTTCTACTAAGGCATGGATGGGTTGCAATCAGTTTGGTACAAGGAATTCTCATACCAAGAATTTTCAGGTACTTATAACTCATTTCACACTAGGTGTGCATTAATTATCACAGAGCCATGCAACTAGTATTAATAACAGGATGATTGATGAATCACCTACACGTTAATAAAATAAATTATATCGATAGCTGTGTTTTGTGAGCATATGCCTTTGGTCACAGAGAGAACTCAGGAAGAAGTATTGATATCTTGCTACAGCTGAGTCTGGTACATTATTCACTTGATCTATGACATTTCCTGTAGGATGGTACATCATTCAATTAACCTCTTTTTTAGAGAGTCCCAATTGGCAAAATCAGAAGACTAGATATGATCATCTTGCATAATTCTTAAAGGTCTAAACCTATTATCTTATACTCCTCATATTTTCTGAGAATATATTTGGAATATTAGACAGCATAGTGCAAAGTGAAAGACATTGGGTCTGGAGCTGGGATTTAAGAAGTTTCTTCTGCTCCCCTGGGATACTTTGAGTAAAACACTTAACCATTCTCTAAATCTCAGTTTTATCATCTGGGAAATGGGAAAAGTAATATCTACATTCTAATCTTTCCTTTTACCCTATACCTGCTGTAAGAATTGTAAGAGAAAAGTCTGTACAAAACATATAATCTTTTATTAATGAGAGTTAATTTTTGACACAAACATGTCCCCAAAGCATTAGAACTGTTGAAAAGAAGAATGGGAAACCAAGGAAGGAGTAAATTTCCTTTTACTGGAGGTCTTCAAACAGAAACTGAATGACTTTATTTCATAAATGCTGAGGGAATCCATGTTCAGGAATTATTTGCACTAGGCAATCTTAAAGGTTCATTCCAATTTGAAGATTCTATAATCTCTTAATCTAAAACACTTCCATTGAACAAAAAACTATTGAGTCAGGAGAGAGATTATGGGTTCCGACCCAACCCTTCCCTGTTCCACAACTGTTAATGCCTTTCCTCTGGAATGACCATGTGCTATCCATGTATCTCTTATGTACATAGTTGCTTACATGCCTTAGAATATAAGCTCCTTGAAATAAGGGAATGTTTTTGCCTTCTTTTCTATGCATTCCTTGTACTTATACAGTACCAGAGACAAATAAGCACTTAATAATAAATATTTTTTTGATTAACTGGATAGAAGACTATGATTTAAGCACAAGATTTAGCAGCTTTTACCATGTTGGAATGATTTTTACTACTGTGTCTTCTTCCTGAAAACTGCTTACCTATTGAAGAAAAATAAAGCTCATTATTAGGACATTGGCCACCTGGTAATGAGTTCCTTGACTATGTCAACCCCTAAACCAAAGAAATTTTTCAAAAAAAGTAAAAATTCATCTTCCTGAGTTCAAATCTGATTTAGAAATTTACTAGTTTATTTCTCCTGTTTCCTCATCTGTGAAGTGAGACTGGAAAAGAAAATGCCAAACCACTCCAGGATTTTTGCCAAAAAATCTCAAATGGGATCCTGAAGAATCAGTAATGAAAGGAAAGAACTTCAGCTACAAAGATAATGTTTAGTAATTTTAAGGTGTAGCAAATTTGTATTTAGGACCATAGATTTAGAGTTAAAATGGTTTTTATAGATCATAAGATCTAAGTTCTAGAACTGGAAGGGAACTCAAGCGTCTGTCTAGTCTAACACTCTGGTTTTATTGAAGAGAACTTTAGTATCAGGGAGATTAAATGATCTGCTGGAGGGGACATACTCAGCAATTGGAAGAGTTGGATTTGAACTCTGGTCCTCTGACTACAAAACAGATCTCTTTCTACTACATTCCAGACTTCTAAAGCTTCAAGGCATAACCAAGTTGTAACCTCACAGAATTTTAATTTGGATCTTTGAAGCATGAATTGTGCATATGCACACTGATAGATGTGTCTTTGGTAGTTTCTTGCTGGTTACTCAAAACCTTTAAAAGGAGAAGGATTAAATCATACCCCCCCCAGGAGGAATGGTAGAAATTGACAAATTTTTATTCAATGCAAGGAAACCTTGAATCTCATTTACCTCTACAAAATCATCTCAGTAATGCTGATTTATAGTAACTGATAGGAGGAAATTCTGAAGAAATTTAAAGATCATATTATGCTATCTTGGCTAATAACAAACAACTCAATTAAGAGGCAAGTATTTTCTCCCCATTATATAATGAAGCCATCAATATTTGGATGATGAATCCTTTATCTATTTGACTTGCACTCCCCACCCCTCCATTTTATAGTACCTTTAGCTAATAGTTATCTTTTGAAAAATTGTAATAATTATTCTGGAAATGAAAATAAGGTGGCAATGCTTAAATCAAATATTTGATTTCTTCACCACAATGTCTATTAAAAACATGAAACCAGGGAAGAATTTTTAAAATAGTTATCAAAAAATAAGGTTCTTTTTTAGTTTAGCTTTGTAATTACTCCCTAAATTTTTTATTTAAATTATGAATTGGAGATAGAAATACATACATATCTATATGTATTTATGTGTGTATATATACATACATATGTATTTAAATCCCAATAATGCTTTGTTATCCTTATAATTTCAATTCCAGTTAAAAAAAAAAACAATTAATTCTGCAACTTACACTTAGTGGAGGATGTCATTCAAGCAACAGAAGCTTATTGGGTAGTTAAAAGGATAAAATCAAGTAGTCATTCTACTAATCCCTTTACAAGGAAACAGCTTTCCGCATAAAAAGTGGAACTTATGTGGTCATTAGCAGATGCTCCATCAAGCAACCAAAAATATACACATTTAAATTCTTAAGCACAATCTATGAGCACTACACAGATGGTTTCCAAGAAACTGTACCTAAATTGATTACGATAAAAATGATCTGCTGCAATTGTTTCTGTCAAAAGGGAGAACAGAATTTGTCCCAATGTGTCGCTCTGCCCACTCATGCAGAGAACCCAGCTGCTGGGACAGATGTTGCTCTAAGCACTTTATTTTAGGGTCATTAAAATGGTTACAGGGGTTAGTCATTCACTGTTTTATAAATTGTGCTTACTAGCTGAGCTCAACAGATGCTTAGAAAACTTCTTTGTAGTTGATCAGGAAAAAAAAAATAAGGAAGAAAAAAGGAAAGAATTCCATGGCAGATCCCATTTACCTTGTGTTTAGGACCAGAAGTTTTGAACAAATGGTGATGAACAACCACAGAAGAAGGTTTATTAACAACAACATCAACAACACTATACAGTTCCTTTAGAAAAGCATGCTTATCTAGCCTATTAATAATCCTCACACTAATTCTCTTAATTTACTGTGAGTATAAAAGCTGAGCAGTTTTGGAGGAAGGGTCTTTGTTTATCCCAGAGTAAGTGGGCTCTATTTTCATCTTTCTAGAACTTCTCTTTGTTAAACATGACCCAAGATTTATCTTTGTTTTTGGAATCATGGGTGTGGTTGTGATCTAAATAATTATTGCAAAATTATCAATCAGTAAACAGCTATTGAGCAAGAAGAATATGTCAGGGACTGTGATGAGTTCAACAAGTATCAGGCTTGGAATTAGATAACCTGAGTTCAAACCTAACCTCTGCACCTTGTTACTAGTGGGACTTTAGGCAATTTATTGAACTTCAACTAGGTGATTTCCAGTTCTATAATCTGTGATACTAGGAGTCCATGCATGAGTCTTTCTGCCCCACTAATGTTGCCACAAAGAAACTGTGAGACAGCACAGATTTCCCCCTTCCTTTGCAAGCACTGAGCTTTGGCAGGTTCAATAGTCTCCAGCTCTTCTTATAAATATTTGGGCCAACCCTCTCTTGGCAGGGACTGTGGTATTCCCAGAGTTCATATCATTTGTCTATGACTCTGTGGAACCATCTGGATTGAAAGGAAGGATGATAGAGTGGATAGTAAGTTCTACTCAGAGTTGGGAAGACCTAAGTTCAAATTCTGTTCCCACTCCCATCCATGATATCCACAAAATGTGTAACCTGAGGTAACTTAACTGCCTCAGCTTCCTCCCTGGTAAAATGAAAGTTTTGGCAATAACCATCCTGCCTGCCTGGTAGAAGTTCATGAGATATAAATAAATCTATATTTATAAACATGTGTATTTATATGTCTATATACACATACATACATATAAAACTCTTTGAAAACTTTATATTTTTACAAAATATCATCTCTGATGAAGAACAATTTTATGTGTGGGGGGAGGAACTGACTCTATGATGGCATTGGTATAGAGAACTGTCAAAAGAGAAACATCCTCTACCAATGCAAACCAGCACTAGATTTGTAACTTGGTCTTAAATATCTGGGGCAGTGAGCTGGTAAGTGACCCAGCCAGGGTCATACTGTCAGTACTTGTCTGAGCAGGGCTTGAAGCCAGGTCTTTCTGATTTTGAGGCCAGCTGTCTTTCTCCCACATTGCTTTGCCTCTGGCAGCAACAAATAAAATGACAAAAAGCAGATTTGGGTGGGGGAAGAAGTAATCTATTTGAATTAAAAACAACAAAAACTTCAACAATAAAGCACTTCCTCAGCTTTCTTTGTATGTTTTTACTTGTTGTTGCTTCAAGGATCAGCAGATTCCTTGCCTTCATTTCTATCCTTCCTATTCTTACCTATAGCACAAATTAAAATATATTTTGTAGATAGAAAAACAGAAAAACTTTTTAATTTTCAAGCTATGCATAAACATTAGATAGTGACTTAAAAGAAACAGTCTGCTTCTCAAAGACTGAGCATTCTTATCCCACTTGGGCTTTTGGGGGCCAAAATTTATTGGTTAGTTGATTCTCTTGCATCTGACTCTTCATGGACCCATTTAAGACTTTCTTAGCAAAGATACTGAATTGATTTGTTGTTTTTTGTTGGAGTTCATTTTACAAGTGAGGAAACTGAGGTAAACAAAGTTAAAAGCCCAACATAACACCACTAATAAGATTTGAATTCATGAAGATGAATATTCCTGGCACCAGACTGCCATTGTATTCATTCTATCACCTAACTCTCTTTGGGAGGAGAGCAGGGCAGAGAATGAGAGAGGTTGTTAGAGAATGGGGAGGGGTTCAATTCTTTTCCATTTAGAACCATACTTTCTTTCAGGAACCTCTAATTATTTTCCAGCCCATCACATTTTGCCTCATAAAAGAGGTAATTGAAGGAAATTTCAAAATAGAGACAAACACCTTTATGAAGAAATCTGTTTCTGTTTGACCTGTAGTGGTCATGGTTTAAACTAGCACCAGCACAAGCAGACCCTTTAAAAAGCCAAATTGATGAATCATTTGCCCAGCAAAGTCTGAGATTGATTGAAAACAGCTGAGCTGGTGACAGCACCACAGACTCAGAGAGAAAAAGCAGCTTAAATTCTCAGCTGAGGAAACTTTCTCAAGAGCAAAGGAGAGATGGGTTTAAGAGGAAGAAGGGAAGACAAGGGAGCAGCCTGGAGAGAGGAATAAAGGAAAGTAGAGCTTGTATTAGGGATGAACACATAAATCTTTTATCATATGACATCTGATCTTCCCTTTGTCCCCTTCCTCTTCTTTCCTCCCTGTGCTGGTGCAAATCAGGAATTATCTTAGAGAACTACTTGAAGGCACGTAACTTGCACAGTCACAGAATGGCAGGGACAAGATTCAAATCCAAATTTTATGGGTCATGAGGCCATCCCTCTAGGTTGACTCTCTGCACCTTGTTTACAAAATCATTCCATACATTATCTACATATTTCACCACAATAGCCCCATTTTGTAGGTACCCTATCATTGAAAGTAGTGGGATGACTTGCCCATGACCACATATTTCAGGGAGAAAATACAAATCTAGGTCTCTGCTGACCCCAATTCCTCTGTTTTCCTCACTATATAATGCTGCCTAGAGGCCCAATGAATGTTGGGTATGAACAATTCCCAAGATGTACATTTGGCAGTAAAATTAAAGTAACTGATTGACATTTTCCTAGTCAATCTTTGGTAAATAGAGAAACCCATGATAGGTGTAGGTATTATCTGACTCAGGAAACTGACTCCCCATTGAATACTTTTGAACTTTGTGATCTCTTTCTCATGGTCTCACAACTACATAGTGGTCAAACTAGAAGCCAAAAATCCTTCCTCTACCATTATGTCGCTGTCTATCTGACTCTCTCTGTCTCTTTGTCTTTGTCTCTGACTTGGAAAGGTCAACAGAAAATATCTTTTATACAGGCCAGAGGAATCAAAGATCAATATGATAACAGGAGAGGAGATGGGGAAAAGGGTTACCATAGTAATGTAATCTAAGTTTTTCATTAAACTCTGAAATCTTTCATTGAATTCAATTATTTGCTATAAGTGGGTTTACTATGTGTATAGGGCTTTTGAATTTTCTTCTTCCTTCCTAGGGAAGACATTTGAATGCAGACATGGCTATTGAAGCTAATGAGAGCATTGCACTTGGCTAAGTTAGAAACAGACCTCCAGGAAGGGAGGAAAATGGGACTGTTGTCCCAATTTTAGACATCCACAGCAAAATAAGATTATACTCTAAAAGAGGCATGGTTATTAGTACTCATTCCCCATAGAGAAACTCCAACCTTCTAATGTCTTTAGATTGTATTTATTAATTGTATTTATTAGATTGTATTTATTAATTAAAGTCAATCAAAATTTATTCCCTGGTACCCAGTCCTCTGGAGTTGAGACTTTTCAAATTTATTGAATTCATCTCCAGGTAACAATCATATACACAATTCTAGAACCAAATTGTTGTGGTTGCTGTTCAGTTATGTCCAGATTTTTCTGATCCTACTTTGGAGATTTCTTGGAGAAGATACTAGAATGACTTGTCATTTCCTTCTCCAGCTTATTTTCTACACAAGTTAAACAGGATTAAGTGACTTGCCCAGGGTCATACAATTAGTTACTGAGGACAGATTTGAACTTACAAAAATGAATCTTTCTGATTTCAAGTTTAGAGCTCTTAGTGCTACTTAGTTGTCCATTTCTGTTTTAATATGTATTTCTTATTATACCTCATTCTCCTTAAACTTAAACACTGTGACTTTTTGGTCTCGGACATGGAGGGAGAAAGGATTAAAGGTTAACTACTGGAGTGGATTTCATTCTTTGACCCAAGTCTAACACCATATATTGATATAAGTCACCAGTAAAAACCATATCAATCAGGATGACAGATGGAATAGACCTATCACCCATATCACCCACAACTCAAACCAAGGGATATATTAAAATTTCCTCTGAAATTTGAGTATAGGTTTTAAACAAGTAAACAATATTTGTATTGGCATAGATAACCATCTTTTCTGTATAGAATGCCAAGTTTCATGTCCTTTCTCTCATTTATTATCTGTCAGACTGTTGGCAGGGTTTTTAACCATTTAGTGTCTTTAAGTAGATCTCAGAGATTCAATAATAGACAAATAAACTGAAAACACAGGATTTGGAATTAGAAAGCTCTGAGTTCAAATTCCGTCTCATAGCTTTACCAGTTCTGTGACTCTGGGTAAGTCATTTAAGCCCCCTAAATATGAATTTTAATGTCAAATTGTAATGATAATAATCTTTTATGTAATAGGGTTGTGATGAGTGATAATGGATAAAATTGTTTTATAAACCTTAAAGTTCTATATAAATATCTTTTTATGCTTTTAAAATTATTTTAAAAAACATGACATTATGTATAGAACATTGATTTGGAGTCAAAGATCCTGGAATTCAATACCAAACTTTGTCATATACTATGCAATCCTGGGCAAGTCATTTAATATTTCAGTATCATAGGAACCTCTCTCAACCTACAAAATGCACAAAAGATACTAATTTACATTGGTGGACTTCCTTACACCAAATCAAATGCTAGAATGTGTATGGGGCAGAAATTTTGGATGGAGGTTATTACTACTAGAGAGAGTTTTCATACTAGGAGTGTCCAGTGTGATGATATTCTTTAAGAGGATGCCACATTTGGATTTAAGAAAACAAAATGAGGCTAATGTAATATGATAAAAAAAAAATCCAGTAAATTGGCTGTGATTATTGACATTGGGTAGCTGAATGAACAAACTTAGAATATTAGAGTTGGAAAAGATCTTTGCTGTAATCTATTCCCATGAATTCATTTTTACAGAGGAGTAAACTGAGGCTTGGGATGTGTATTTAGGAAGTGGTAGGATCAGGTCTTCTGATTGCTAAAACAATTGTCTTTCTTCTTCAGATTCCTGATTCAGGAGAGGAAAAAGATACAGAGAGGATTTGTGATTGCATTACTTTAGGGAATTCAAAGAGAATACTTTCTGCTAATGGAGATACTTCAAAAGATACTTGGAGCAATGAGTGGTTAAGAGACTTTCCCAGTCTGAAACATGGTATTTGAACCCTGGTTGTGAGATCTCTATTAAATAGGAGGAATTGATGTCATAATCCATTTCTTTGGGATGAGAATTTTTTTTTTAGCTTGCTAGGTTGGTGGAAAGAGAACTGTTTTGCAAACTTTCATAGATTAAGATTGTGATGGTTCTTATGTAAATCCTTTTTTAACTTCCTAGAGAGATAATGAGTGAAGGAATTTCAGGGAGCAGGCATTTTTGGAAACATTGGTATATATGGAAAAGGCAATAAATTTAAAGAATTTTGAGATAGTGGAATCTGTTCTTTATTTCAGGGTTATTAAAGAGATTAATCATTCATTGTGTCCCTCTTTGTATTTCAGGTAGGACACAAAACCGGAAAACCAATGAAATGTATTTCCTAGGAATTGCTCAGTGATTGAAACCTCTTTATTATCCTGTACCACATGACAAGTCCTGTTTTTCTTGTTTCTCTTGTGTTCAATTATCTTATTGAATTTTTTTTTGAAGGGAAAGGACCGGCCTTTCCCAAATGTTTAATCCCTATGATTTAAACAAAATAATATAATTACTTAGAAATGTCAGGTGAATAACTAAAAAAGACTAAGGAATGTCCTGAAATAATTTTTAATGTCAAATTATGCAAAAATAAAAATAAAAGATTTTTTCTTTTTTTTTTTGGTCGGCTTATTATTTCATCAGTTCAAGGGAATACTTGAAACACTCTGTTGATAGAGACTCACTGATATCTTACAGTCCTAGAAAGTTGTCTGGGTCAATGAGAAGATAAATAATTTACTCTTTCACATAGCTATTATATTACAAAGGTATAATTTAAAAACTATTTTTGACCCCCCCCCGAAATCTAATAGTTTATCCTCTATTCAATGGCAACACTGATTCTCATAAATTAAAGTTTGTTTTTGGAAGAGAGAAAAGCAAAAAAGGCGAGAAAAGGGAGATCTGAAAAAAAAGAGAAAAGGAAGGACGGAAGAAACAAAGGAAGAAAAAGAAAAAAGGAAGGAAGAAATAAAGAAGGAAAGGGGGGAAAAAGTAAACAAATGAATTCAAAACAGGTAAATAACCACTAAGGAATAATAGGGGAAGCTAGATGGTGTAGTGGATAGGCACGACATCAGGAAGATTTGAGTTGCCCTCTATAAGGGATATAAGTATAAGGGAAAGGGCCAGAATATGGCTTAGAGAGAAAGATAATACTGTTTTGAACACATTAAGCTTCAGATGTCTATTGAACATCTAGTTTGCGATATCTGAAAGGCAGTAGGAGATGTGATACTGGAACTCATTTGGGAGTCATTAACATAGAGATGGCAATTAAATTCATATGAACTTATGAGATCACCAATTGAAGTAAAACAGGGAGAAGAAAAGAAGGTTCAGGAGAGAACGATGTGGGAATACCTGTGGGACCTCTAAAGAGTGAGTGTGATTTGGGTGACATTACAGCAAAGGAAATTAAGAACTAGTAGTAAGAAATGTAGGAGAAAACCTATAAAGTAATAGCCTGAAAACCTAGTAAAAAGTGAATACCAAGGTGGAGAGGTTGCTTAACAGTTTTAAAGGTTGCAGAGAGGTCATTATTTTGGATACTAAAAAATCTTTGACAACTTGGGAAAGAGGAATTTCAGGGGCATGATAAGATTGGAAGCTGAATTATAAAGGGTTAAGAAAAGAATGAGGAGAAAGTAGAGGCACCTATTATATATCCTCCTTTCTGAGGAATTTAGTTACATGATGATAAAGATTGAGAAGATCTAAATTTACATTTACATTATAGGGTGCTAGATTTAGATAATGGAATCGAAGTACTAGAATGATATTATTACCTTCAGTACCTCTCGGGTGGATTGGGTAGACTTCTCTGCCAGGGTATCATTTTACTTTTTTCCAAAGCTCTGTTTAGTGATCACCTTGGAGTCTTTAATGATTCCCCTATCCTCCAGTAGCTTATACACTCTTTCTCCTAACATTATTTTCTATTTTCTTATTTGTTTATACTGTGTATATACCTATTAGTCTGTTATATTCTCCTTGACACATGGATTGCTCCTCTTTGTCGTATCTTTAACACCTACTGTATTGGCCGCTTTACATACAAGGTAAGGAATTTCTTGAAATGTGATTGAGAATTGGTGTCAAAAAAGTAGAGTTACTCTGTAATCTAAAATTAGCCAGAAATATACAAACAATAAAAGAATAAGAAGAAAAATCAAGAAGACTATTTACTTATTTGTCTGTTTGTTTAAGGCAGTAGGGTTAAGTGACTTGCCTAAGGTTCACAGGCAAAGAAGACTTTTTAAAAAAAAAATTTCATAGAAATGGCAACATAGGAAAATAAACAAAATACAAGTTGAAAGACATTAAATATAATCAAGAGAATATAAATAATATTTTATATAAAGATCTACTATTATGAATACTATGGAGGTTAGAAAATTGCCACAAAAATTCCTAATAAAAGAAAAAGTATTACAATAAAGTATATATGACCTCTAGAAATCACAAAGGATTGAATACAAGAACTTTTAGAATGGTTCCAAAAAGGGGGAGGAAAAACTCCAAAATTTGAAGTATTCATAGAAATCCAAATGAAAAATGAAAGCCTCATCAGAAAAAAAAGTTAAAACAAAAATGAAGCAAATGACAGAAGAAAAAATTATCCAAAACATAAAATGCTATGAAAAAGAGAATGTGAAACTAGAAACTTAAAAATAGAGCAGAGAATATGAGTTTAATAAAACCAAAGGAAAAGACTGGAAGAATCCATGTGATTTCTACAAGTCCAGAAAACCTTAGTTTGAAAGTTTGTATAAAAAAATTATACACTGATCATAGGTTTTGTGGGGGGTAAGGGAAGAAATATGTTATAAAAGAGGCCTAAAAACCATTTTTAAATTAATTTATTAATAATGGCCAGAAATGATGAAAATGAGTACAAATTACAATGCTATAATATCCATAGACTTTATTTTAACTCATTTGGAAGCATCATGAGCAAAATGCAGAATTTCAATATTAAACAATATTGTAGGGAAATAGTAGAACATTATTCATTTACCAAAGATTAGCTCAAATCACTCACAGATATTCCTATTTAAATAAAAATTAAGAATGGTATATAAAGAAGTATAAATAATTTCTACCCTAAATAAAAAATTTTCATTAATCATCAATGGGAAAAAAAATGAACTTTTAATTAAAAGTAGAACAATGAATTCTTTATTCCAAAATAAACTAGAATTGACAGGATGCTTGATTGATATAAATAAATGGGAAAATTAATGAATGAAGAAATCAATAATAAATGAATGAATGAACAAATAAAATAAATAAATGAACAAAGATAAAATGTAAATAATGCATTTAACAAGAAAAGATCAAGCAGTTATATTGGTTCCACCACATAGAAGACTATTTTCTTTCTCTAAAGGTTTCAAATTCTTGACAGTCATGAAGAACACAAAGAGGAAAAAATCTATGAAAAACTTGAAAGGAAGTAAAAAACAGCAGGAGTATGGAAAGGGATAGATAAATCTTGCTTTATTAAT
Source organism: Macrotis lagotis (assembly GCF_037893015.1). NCBI lineage: Eukaryota > Metazoa > Chordata > Mammalia > Peramelemorphia > Peramelidae > Macrotis > Macrotis lagotis. The sequence continues at coordinate 214,827,663 of NC_133658.1, read as the reverse complement.
TTAATTTTTACTATTTCATGAACTAGAATCTCCATTCCCTTATTATTGAACAAACATTTAGTACAGGGAGATATACAGAGGAAGATCTTTCATGGAGGAAAAGGAGAGAAGAGGTACAGGGAGATCCAGAAATAAGCTTCATCTTAGGAACTTTTTTTCCTTCCAACCTTTGGTGCTTTGTGAGTTAGGCAGGGAAAAAACATTTGAGCACAATATCCAAGTAATGAGAGAGGTATTTGGTACTGGCTATAGAGAGATAACACTTGAGATGTATAATGGCACATTTTCTGGAAAGTGAGGGGACAGTTATAGGAACCCTAAGATGGTCATTTAGGGAAATAGAGCACTTATAGACTCACCCCAAGGAAAAGATATCTGTCTCTGTATGGATATAATACAGAAAGCAAACAAAAGGGAAGGACAGAGGTCCAGAGGAAGGATTACTAGCTTTGCAAGTACAAGGGATAAGTTCTTTGCCTTGGTATTTGCAATGTTTCCACCACTCTTTATTGGATTCTATATGAATTAATATTTGTAATGAGCTTGCAAACAGTCCTTTAAAAAAGAAAATATTGCCAGTGGAGAAACTGGAAAAATCACATTGGACTGAATATCAAGATTTTTTAGTTTGGTTTTTGGTTTTGTGTTGCTTTGTTTGTTTTCCAAAAGCCCTAGCTAGTTGGTAGAGCACATAGAATAAAGCACCAAATGTGTCAGGGCAATTTCCACAAATTGGGCATTAAAACTCAGGTAAATTTAAAAGTAAAAAGAGATAAAGAATGGAAGTAATTAAATAGATATTTCATAGAGATTAGTATTATTCAAAGTATAAGAATGGATGATTTATAGTGGGGCAGGGAGGAATCTGTAGTAAACTAACCAACGAGTTGAGAAAGAATATGGGGAAAGGGAATAAAGTAAAAATAAACATAAATTGAAAGAATTTGATCTAGGATAGGTAACCAGAAGGACAGAAAAAATTTGTGTGAAAAGATAAGATCCAAAATGGGTTAAAGTACTATTGTCAGCTTTATAAAGAAAGGGGGAAAGTATAAAATAATTAAATTGAAGAAAATGCAAATTTAATTTTTGTAGCTCTAAAAGGAATTAATTCCCCTATAAAATATGGGAGAAAGTGTACAACATTTGAATTGAGGTTCATCTATAATCTTTAGGAAGTCTTAAAGATCACAGGATTTCCTGCATTTCTTTTATCATGGGCTTCTATTTTGGTAATTATTTATAGAACAGTTAGAGGTTACCACAGAAAAAATTCCAGTCATCTATATTTCCCAATGGCATTTATTTTGAGGGCAGACTCCAATGATTTACTTATCTAGTATTAAACATGTTCATTAACTATTTATTAAGTACCTCTTAAGTGCAAATATCATGATAGTATGGATGCTGGAGATAGAAAGTAAGAGATAACAAATCTGTGGGTGGGAAGAGAATAGGAATATTCCATGTACATATATAAGTAAAATACAGGGTGCAGAATGATACAGGAAAAAGAGAGAAATACTCCCGGAAAGTTTGGTAAGTAAATATTTTAAATTCAGAAGAGTAGCTTAGCAACTAGCAAGGAATCAGATATTGAGTATATGCTTATCAATTTCTACCTCCTTTGCATTCATAGATCTATAGATTCCTTTTATGCACTTACCCATATTTAGAATTCATCATGGGTGGATTTGTGAACTTCTCTTTGTGGAATGTCTCTTCCCAAGTCATCAGAAACACAAAACCAAGACTATTGATAATTTCTCGCTATTTACAATATCTGTCCATTTCCTACCAGAAATTTTCCATGGTGAATTCACCCCCAACTTTCTAGGAGTTTTCCTCTGATTCACTTAAAACTTAAACTAGTGATTAAGTTTATTAACTGTTAGTTCTTTCAATTGATTTAAGTCATTTTTCATCCTGTGAAATTTATCGCCCATGTGGGGATACTAAGATGTTAATATGTTGTCAATGAAAATAAAATATTCAGGATTTCTGCAGTCTAGCTTGAAAATTGGTTTGTATTTTTCAATTGTGTTCTCTGACTCTATATACATGATCCCTAAATATGTCTGTGAGTGTAGTTGACAATGAATATCTGTTGGTTGAATGAATGAATGAATGGATTAAAGGATATGTACATGATTCAATATAAAGATAAGATTTGCCTGTATTCACTAATAATAGGATTGATTTAAACATACACTCACTCTGTTTTTTTTAATTAGAAGAATATTTATTTTTCTTTGACATTATAGTTTGAATTTATATGAGGTCTGGTCTAAGTATTTTTATTTTTTAATGCAAATTAAATGATCATAGTAATATTAAGAGAAAAGCAGTCTGTTGGCAATCCTCATGTAAAACAATTACAAATCAAGGAAACTTGATATGGATCAAGATGAAATTTATATTACCCACAGGACTGTAACTTCTCTATTTTACTTAGGCTTGATGATTATTATTATTTAAACAAATGAACTTTATAACTCCCACTGTCCACTGCCTTTGCTACTATAATGTGTTGTTAAATGATGTTAAAGTCATAGAACCATAATGACTAGAACCACTACAAATTTATCTTTGATAACTTCAACTGACCCCTTGCTGTCTCAAGGAAAATACTTTTAAACTTCCCTAATTATCTCATTTATCAATACTTCTATCAAATTTTTCATCCCTTCTTAAATCTCTCATAGCTCACCCTCCCTTAACCCTTATAACTGAAAATCTAGGTTCATATTTTACTAGAAAGGAAAAAGTGAGACCTTTCAAATAGAACTCTCTCATCTCCCCTCCTCCTCATCTCACATCACCCAAATGCTTTCTGCTACTATCTCTTACTTTATCCCATCTCATAAGTCAAACCTAACCCCTCTATCTCCTCAAATGATCCCATTCCAACTCATCTTCAATAGATTTTTCCCTCCATCATGCTTACTCCCTCCATTATTTCAGATCTCTCTATTGGACCCTTCCCTATCACCTATAAATTTGCCTATGTCTTCCCCACCCTAAAAATCAAAAGGAAAAATCAAAACACCCTTCAATTGATCTCTGCTAAATATTGGTCTTATTTCTCCTGCCCTCTATGCTAAACTCCCTATTCTTAACTCTCTATCCTATGCCTTTCTACCTAATCACTCAACCAATAATTCTTTCTCTAGAATTGCTAAGTTTTTTACTTTTTTTAATGCAATGGCTTTTTTTTCAATCCACATAGTTCTTGACCTCTTTACAGAGAAATTTTTTAATTATCCTCTTTTTTTCCCTCTAGGTTTTTATTTTTAAGTTCTTGTTTTTGCTTTTGTTTTGCAAGACAATAGAATTAAGTGACTTGCCCAGAGTCACACACATAATTCTTAAGTGCCTGAGGTCAAATTTGAACTCAGATCCTTGTGACTCCGGGGCTGCTGCTCTATCCACTGTGCCACCTAGGTTTTTAAGAGTCTTAGCCTTGTTTCTCTCCTATCTGTCTGTTTGTCTTTCCTTAGTCTCTTTTGCTGAATATTCATCCAGATCACTTCTCCTTATCATGGGTTTCCTGCTGGTCTCAGTCCTGGGTCCTCTTGTCTTCTCTTCCAGGGATTCAACTGTCACCTCTCTACTAATGATTTTCATATCCAGTCCTCCCTTCTTTGTTGTCCTTTAGAATCATGTAGCCATATAGCTGCTGACTACTTGCGTTTGGGGTCTGCCTATGAAGAATTATCATTCAGACTCCAGAAAGCAAGGGTGGACATAAGACAAAAATTTATTAAAAGAATTTATAACACATAAAAGGAATTGGTAGACAGAGAGGAAGAGAGAAAGACATAAAAGAACTGTCAAGTAGTGTTGGCTGGGCCACAGAAAAAACTGTGGCCTTGAGCTGAAGTCCAACACAGATTTTTATGTCTTGCCTCTCATCCAGAGGACAAAACATAAATCAGGAATTAGGTAGAGGGTAAAAGGTAAGGAGATCAGGATACAAATTTTACATTAAACAATGAACCAGTCTTAATGGGGATCTCCACCCAGTTTGAGCAGATTACACATTGTTTCCAATACAATCATAATTCTCTACTTCTAGTCAACTTACATCTCAATTGCGGGTATTGTCTACATTTCTACCCAATTTCTACATTCACAATTCTCTTCAACGTTCCCCTGCATCATATACTGTCATCAGCTTCCAGGGATTCAATTGGCACCTCTCTGCTAATGATTGATTTTCATATCCAGTCCTTACTTCTTTATTGTCCTTTAAAATCACATTTCAAATTGGCTATTGGATGTCCATGGATCTCTTAAAACTCAATGTCCTAAACTGAACTCATGATCTCCTCGCCCCACCCCCCAAACCCTTTGTACTATCAAACTTCCCTATTACTATTAAGGATACCACTATCCTCCCAGGTACCTAGACTCCCAAGACATCCTCAACAATCTCTCACTCTCTCTCTTCTTATGTTCATATACAATGTATTGCTAAATGTCAGTTTTGCCTTCATAATATCTCTTTCATACCTTTCAAGCAAACCCTTATCACTTTATCCCTAAATTATTGCAATGATTTGGTGGTTTGTTTCCCTGTTTCAAATCCTTTCCCAATCCAATCCATCCTCTATTCAAAAAGTGATCTTCCTATTGCATAAGTATGACCATGTCTTCTCTCTATTTAATATTCTAATTGCTCCCTTATCAATTCTTGTATCATATATAATATGATATCAACTCTTTGCTATTCAAAAATCTCCATGACCCAATACTCCTCACATCCCAAGGGTGCACACACACACACACACACACACACACACACACAGACACACACACAGACACACTGACAATGCTATCCAGGGACATCAGTCTCCTTGCTATTTCTAGATACGAATATTTTATTAGCTGCACATTCATAATGTTGTGTCCCATATTAGATTGCATTCTCCTTGAGAGCAGGGACTCTTTTGCCTTTGTGTGCTAAATACTTTGTGAAATGATTGTACTTAATGTTTTCTTACTGATCATTAAAATTTAGTTCCACAAGTTTTTGAAAAAGAAGTTATTCCTTGAACTTTGAGAAGTATGAGGCAGAATGCAAAATCATGGGAGAAAATGCATGCACACATAGAAAATGAAGGGAGCTTTAATAGTTATTCTTTTTTCCCCCTCTGAATCTATTTTTCAAAGAATATTTTTTGATTAATTGGTCTTTAAGTCCGTTTATTCTAAAAGGATTGTAGGAGTAATTACGGAATATATATGAGGTTATAAAAAATCCTCCCAAAAGTAACAGTAACTATATACTATCACAATTTCAGTTTTTTTATTCTGTAAAATGGGAATAATATTTGCCCTATCTCCTAGGACTTTTAATAAGGAAAATAAATATTAAGTATTTCATTCAATGTTGAAAGTGTAAAAATTCTGAACAAATTGAATATTTATGAATGACTAATACTGCAAATTTTGTACAGTTTGGATTCCTATTCAAGTACTGGGTGAGAGAAATGATTATTTCTATTTTATTTAGAACCCAATTGGTCTCCAGGTTTTTTTCAACCATTTTCTGAAGGACATGCCTGGTAGAGGAGACTGCCCTAATCATCTGGTCAGACACCACCTAACTAGAATACTTTACTTCTGTTTGAAGTGTAAACCCAAATTAATCTAGGTAATTCTTGTCCTGAGGTAATAAGGTTATATCCTTGTACCTTTCCATTGCAGTTTAGGGTGATGTAACTCATGAAGGAGCAAATAAACCAGAGTGATCAGAATGGAGATGGATTTATTGTCCATTTTACTGGTGGCAACCAAGTATCAAGACTAAGTTACATTCACTGTCTTTTTTTTAAATCGATATTTTATTTTTAAAAAAATGTTATGAAAGTTTCTCAACATTCATCCATAATGCATATATATATTTTTAATTTATAAAATTTCCTTCCACCCTCCCTTCCTAAACCCCTCCTCTCAGCAGTGAACAGTCAGGTTAACATTCTACAAAAATATTTTTGATAAACATGTCTACAGATTAGCCATTTTTGGTATGAGAAATTAGGATTAAGGGAAAGAGATACATATAAGATTTTTTAAAAAATAATGTTCATCAGATTCTGAAGGGTTTTTAAAATTTTTTTCTGTTTTGTTTCATTTTGCTTTTCTTCCTCATGATGGGGATGTAAGCTATATTCTCAACAGGAGAAAGTGTGAACTTAAAGCCCATTTCCTTATTGATATGTACAGCTCCTCATTAATTATTTACCAATCAAGAGTGATTTTTCACCTGCCAGTGGTACTCCTTTCTAAAATGGTAGTTAAGTAGTATGGTAAAAACTAGGCAAAGTCCCCATCTCACACCCTATAACAAAATAAGGTCAAAATAGACATGAAGTGTGATGCCATGGATAAATTAATAGACCAAGAAGTACTCTATAAAATCTATGGAAAGGGGATAAATTTATGACCAAATAAGAATTAGAGCACATTATAAGCCACAAAACAAATGATTTTGACTATATTAAATTAAAAAGGTTTTCCAATAATGTAAAATCAATTCTGCCAAAATTAGAAGGAAAAGAGAAGGCCGAGAAACAATCTTCACAACTAGGAGTTCTGATAAAGGTCTCATTTCTAAAATATACAGAGAATTGCAACAAATTTATAAGGTTACAAGACATTTCCCAATTGATAAATAGTTAAAGGATTTGAATAGACAGTTTTCAAATGAAGAAATTAAAAGTATATATATTAAATCATATGAAAAATGCTCCAAATTATTATTGATGAGAGAAATGCAAATTAAAACAACAATGTGGTATCATCTCACACATGGCAGATTGGCCAAGATGAGAAAAAGGGAAAATGATCAATGTAGGAGATGTTGTGGGAGGATTGGGACATTGATGCATTGCTGGTGGAGTTGTAAATGGATCCAAACATTTTGGAGAGCAACATGGAACTATGCCCAAAGAGCAATAAAATCATTCACACCCTTTGACCAGCAATTCCAGTTCTACGTCTTTATCCAGAAGAAAATATAAAAAATTAAAAACATCTCTACAAGTTCCAAAATATTCAAAGCAGCTCTTTTTGTAGTGGCAAAGAATTGGAAATTGAGGGGATGCCCATCAATTAGGGAATTGCTAAACGAGTTATAGTACATGAATACTATGGAATATTATTGCTCTATAAGAAATCATAAATGATCAGACTCTAGAGAAGCATGGAATGGCTTGCAGGATCTGATGCTGAACAAAGGGAGCAGAACCAAAAGAACAAGGTACACATTAATAACAACATTGTGAGATGATCAACCCTGATGGAAACAGTGCCTTTAACAATTCAGAGTTAGGAGAACTGTATTAGACCCACTATGGACAATCTTATCCCCATCCAGAGGAAGAAAAACAAAACTAAACAAAAAACCAACCCTTCCAAATCTTATGAACACTTTATACATAATTTCTCTTATGTATCTCTTTCCTTTAATACTAATTCCTAATCCTAATACTGAAAATGACTGTAAACATGTTTATCAAAAATATGTATGTACAATGCTAACCTGTGTGTTTGTGACTATGGGGGATGGGAAGGGAGGGTGGAAGGAAATTTTATAATTTAAAAATATTCATGTGTGTGTATATTTTATATATATATATATATATATATATATATATATATATATATATATAAAACAAAAACAATAAAAGTTAAGGCATTCAAAGTCTCTCCCTAGATTTGTCTTTGGTTATTGAGAGAAACAAATATTCATCAGCTTGTTGATTGTTAGCTAGCCTAATTAAGCCACTGATTATTAATTGCTCAGAAACTCATATTTATCACATGTTTAAGACTACATGACTTGCAACATCTCTTCTATCTCTAAGATTCTTTTGTTAATGATTTTATTATTTTGACCTCCTGATACAAATAATTAGCCTATTTTTCAGAATTTTGTTGGGGGAAAAACAAACAAAAAATAGTCATCAAGCCCCACTTTGGAGACTTTTTTTAAAGATTGGTTGGAATTATTATAGCTTATTATGAAAAGTCAGGATAGCCTCTGTTTTATAAAGCTAACATTAATGTAATAAAGACAATAAGATAATGTTTTATGGTTTCCAAGCCTTGTGTATACATTGTTACATCCTCACAAATGGTACCATTATACCCATTTTACAGAGAAGAAAACTGCTTGTAAATAACTTTAGCTAACCCATATAATTTCAACTATCAGAGCCAGAATTCAAATGCAGATCTTATGGTCCAAAGCAAGATGATTATTTTTTCCCTCATTGGGCCACAGCTGCCTACCCTAGTAGTATTCAGAGCATCCAGCTGTGGATACAGTATGGTCAAAGCCCTGCCATTCTACCAAAAAAAAATGCAAACAGAAAGAAGCCATAAACACAAATAGGTAGATGTTCTCATTTTAGAGGCTTTGAGTAAACATAAGCAGAATGCCTCACAACTTTAAAAATAGCAGTTTTTCCCTCTCATTTTCTAATATCATGCAGTGTTTCAAGTCATTTTTGATGAATTTATTTCTACACATCTTCAGAAAAGTTTGAAACTTGAATAGCTCAGCAACATGCTAAATAAATTGCAGGGGCTTGGGGGTAGGGAAAGAATGACATTGGACACAGCAAATGAACATGCCCATTTTCCCTCCTCCTAATGGCCTTGGGGACCAACAACATGAGACAGATGGTCCTCTCTAATGGTTCTAATACTAGGAATTGAACCTCTTGTTATGCTCAAACTTGTCAGTGCCAGGCTGCTACTCTGGCTGGGGCTGATGCTTTGGAATGCACCTCCAGAGCCTCTCTGCTGGAAAAGTTTTGAGAGCTGGTACTTGGGGTTATAGATAGAGGACAGATCTGTATCTGGCAATAATGACCTTGAAAAAGGACCTGGGGGGGTAGCCTTGGATGTTAGCATGGCATTCAAGTAGACTCTGTATTGGCTGTCGCCTGGTAGACATGGAGGGGGGAATGCAGCTTCTGTTTCTCTGGCACTAACACACGCTAGACTTGCACTCTGTTTCGGCATTTCTTCTCCTATTAATCATAAAGAACTGGGGGCATTCCATTTATTTTGCTTTAATATGACTGCTGAAGATATAATGAGGGAATACATCACTATCACATGGGTGAAGCAAGGGCTGAAATTCAAAAACTCTTTACTTGTCCTTCTTTGAGGACCATAAGAAATAGAACTGAAAAGTACCTAAGACATTATCTAGTTCATTTTCCTCATGAGAAAATTAAAATTCAAAAGGATTGCTTAATGCAGAATAGAAACCTATGAGTCAATATTCAAATTTAGGTCTTCTGATGCTCTTACCACTACATTTTGCATACTAGTCATCATGCCTATGACTTACTCATTTTATCAGCATAGCTTATCACAATGCTAAAAGCTTTTATTTAGTTCCTATAGTATATAGAATATTTTATCAGAGAAATATAAAATTTAGGCAAAGCAAAGTCAATGACCTTTGTAAAATGTGATACCTAGAACTGGATGCTATATTCCAGATGCTATCAAACCTAAATTTTCCCTTTGAATCACAGCTACAGCTCCATCAACCTCCATGCAACCTTCTCTGCTCTGCACTCCTTCCAGAAGTGATCTCTCCCTTCTCTGAACTAAAATAATAATGTCAAATTCCTTCATCTGCTATCTCCTTCTACATTCAATGACCATCAACTCCCCTTAGAACTGAAAATTGTCTGAGGGAAAGAAAGGTCTACTTCATGTTCTTGGTATCACCCTCCACAAGTACCTGCAAAAAGTAAATAATATTTTGACAAACATAAGGATAATAGTTTCTCAAATATCTTGTATTTATATGTTTGTAAATATGTGTCCCCCTTATGAGGGATATCCTTGAGGATAAAGATGGCTTCAGACAACTGCCTCCCTTTCTATATCCAATTGAGTGTGTATTCATATTTCTGTCTTTTTATCTAAGGGCTAGGGAATACATGTAGAAAATAAGAAAAACCTCTAGCATATAGAGTAACCAGTCTATAGTGACTTTGAACAGGAACCATGCAAGATTGGCAGCCAAGGATGATCAGTCTTGAATGAGCATTTGGTACATTCAAATCAATGAGATCAGAGATGCATCTCCAAAATCTAGCACAGTGCTAAACATGTATTATTGAATTAAATGCTTAATTATTGCTATTCTAGTAAGACTATTGGTATCTTCAAAGCAAAATTGGCTCAAAGGGAAAATTATGAATACACACTCAATTGGATATAGAAATATAACTTATTCAACTGGAAAATAAGAGGAAGGGATAAGAGACAGAAAAGGAGAGATAAAAGAAAGAGTAGATTAAAGAAGGCAGTTGTCTGAAGCAAAAAATAAAACAAAAACAAAACAAAACAAAAACTTTTAAGGGGAGACAGGGTAAACAAAGAGAAAGAAGAATAAACAAGAAAATAGGATGATGTCAGAAAAACCTGAGAAGACTTAAAAGTAATGATGCAGAATAAAGTGAGCAGAACCAGGAAATCACAATGAACCATGAAAAACTTAATTACTCTGATTAATACAATGATCCAAGATAATTCTGAAGGAAAGAAAAATGATGAATTCTGAGTACAAATTAACATATGGTTTTTTAATTCATTTTTTTTGTTTTGTGTCATGGTTAATATGGAAATATATTTTCCATTATTTCATTTGTAGAATTTATATCTTCTTGCCTTCCCAATAGGAGATGGAAAGACTGGAGGGAGGGAAGGAATTTAAAAATCAGATTTTTAAAAATTGAATTTTAAACATAATTAAAGAATAAAAATGTTTGAAGATTTTAGAGAACTGTAAGCTCAGTTTGATTCCATAGTGAGACATATTAGATTAGAAGGGTACTACATTCTTCAAAGGCATTGATGTTAAGTATCCTAGACTAGAATGGTGTCTTTACCAATTCCACTATATTTTACTCTGGTCAGAACAGAGGATTTGAGGAATGAAAATTACTTGAGAGGTCATTTAGTTCAATTTGTAGTTGAAAGGAATCTCTATTATAACTTTCTAAACAACTCTGCTTGAAAATGTCTAAGGATGATAAGCATCCACCGCTTTTCAAAGAAGTCAGTTCCACTTTTTAATGTCTAATTGTTTTTTCCCTGATAAAAACTTAATTAGCATCTTTGCCCTTTGATTTTTATTCTGCTCTCTTGAACTAACCAAAACAGGTTAAATTCCTCCTCTACATAATATCTTTTTATATAACTAAAGATGTCTATGTTTATATATGTATACATGTCATCCTCCATGATCTAGTCTCCTCTAAGTTAAACATTCTCATTTCTTTCAAGTGGCTGTCATATAGCATTAACTTAAAGGCCTTCATCATCATGGTCTTCTCTTTGGATACTATCCTTATTAGTGTCCTAAAAATGTGGTTCCCATAAACTAATAAAAACAAAATATACCGGGACTACTAGTTCCATGTTTCTAAAAGGTGTTCCTTAATACCACCCTATTTTGTAATACAACTCAACGTTATATAACATTGTTGTTTTTTAGTTTGTTTTTTAAGTTTTTTAAGATTCCATATCTCATATTCCAATTTACTTAAAACCTCCAAATAATTATGAAAATAATTTTTTTCTATATTTAACAATAATATTCAATAATCAAGCAACTCTCCTTCAGTTTTGTACTGTAACGTTCATGTAGCAAATCTGAAGTTCGTTTTGGCACCAATATTTAAAAACATTAATATGAGAGTAGGCATGCACAAGAACCAGTATTGTGAAAGATCTTTGTTTCTGAAACAAGAGGAAAAAAACAGACACACACACACACACACACACACACACACACACACACACACACACACGCACGCACCCAGAAACAAACAAGACACATAGATGCATGTGCATCTACATCTGCATGTAGATGTACATGTGGATACAGAAGGAGAAGATTTAGGAGACGATCTTTAAGCATTTAAAGAATTAAAATAAGAATGATAGATTATGCTTTTTCTATTTTTTCCAGAGGGCAGAGCTAAGTGAAAGGCGGAGAGATCAGGAAAGGCTAACTTTGATTCAATTTCAGGAAAATATTTTTTAACAATTAAAGTTATCCCAAAGTGGAATCTTTCTCAAGAGATTCTCTGGAGAAGGAGTGGAATGACTTGTCATAATTGCAGTCTTTGCTCCAACAAAAACTATTTAAAATCATCAGTTCTCCAGAACTGCAATGTTTTTAAGGAAAACCTTAAAAAAATACCGGAAGAAATAGAAAAGGAAATTCTTGGTCAGGTATGATATCCTTAGCAGTCCTTCCATTTCTGAGATTTTGTGATTCCATAATTGATGCTCATGTAGGACTGATCCGATGACTAAACTACAACCTATTACAGGCAACACATCTGGATTCTTGAGCTATTACATCAGCCTCATCTGTGTTCCATATTTAACATTATAAGGCAAGGCAGGAACCAGCAAGCATAAGGCCCTGAAGTGTTCCTTGTTTGGTACTATGCATTTAAGTACTATGATCAATCACCCAGCAGGGATTTATTAAACACTTACTATATAGCTGGAACAGGACTATGTGTGAAAAGAGAAAAAAATAGTAAGCTCTCCAAAGAACTTATAATTTAATGAGGGAGAGAATATGTACATTAATAAGTACATGGGCAACTAGGTAATACAATGGATTGAATGTTGGTCTTGACTCAGAAGGTTTTGAGTTCAAATTCAGGTTAGACACTTACTAGCCATGTGACCCTGCACAACTCACTCAATCTTGTTTACCTCAGTTCATCATTTGTAAAATGAATTAGAGAAGGGAATGGAAAGCTATTTCAATATCCTTGCCAAGGAAATGCCAAATGGTTTTATTGAAAAGTTGGACACAATTAAATCAACAATAACAATATACATCAAAGATATAAAAAAAGTAGATAAATGAGAGCTTAGAGGATAAAGCTTTAGCAATCAGAGAGAATGGGAAAGCCTTTCTGCAAAAGGTAAACTTTGAAGTAAAGCCTTAATGGAAACCATTCTAAGACACAGAAATAATGAGGAAAAACAAGGGTCAGTGGGGTAACAATAGGACAACACAGAGATGAGAGATGGAGGGACATATGTAAGAAATGGTATGTAGGTCAATACAGTTGAAGTAAAGACTACATGATGGGAAATAATGTGAAAACAACTTTGAAAGGATAAATATAGGGATAAAGCTACAAATAGCCTTAATTTTTCAAATAAAGGGATTTATTTTAATTCTAAAAGTAAAGGGATAGAAGATAACAGATGCCTAGGAGTATCCTATATTCTCTTTCTTTTTTAAAAAATTAAAAAATATTTATTCAATCATTCATTTTCATCCATATGCACATGTATATTTTTAATTCACGAAATTTCTTTCCACTTCCCTTCCAACTCCCTCCCCCCAATGGAGAACAGTTAGGTTAGCATTGTACATGCATATTTTGATAAACATGTTTACAGATTAGTAATTTTCAGTATGAGAATTAGGATTAAGGGGAAGAAATACATAAGAGATAATTTTTATAAAGTGTTCATCAGATTCTGAGGAGTTATTTGTGTTTGTTGTGTGTGTGTGTGTGTGTGTGTGTGTGTGTGTGTGTGTGTGTGTGTGTTTGCTTTTGTTTTTCTTCCTCTGGATGGGAATAATTTAGTCCATAGTTAGTCTAATACAGTTGTCCTAGCTCTCTGAATTGCTAAGAGGAACTGCTTCCATTAAGGCTGATCATTTCACAGTGTTGTTGATAATGTGTACATTGTTCTCTTGGTTCTACTCTCTTTTGCTCAGCATCAGATCCCATAAGTCATTCCATAGTTCTCTAGAGTCTGATCATTTATGATTTCTTATAGGTTATATCTCTTTCAAGAACTAAATTCACTTTGTGCATCAAGAATCTTTTCAAGCCTAATCTCTTGAAGGCACCACTACTTCAGCCTACATTGAAAGCATCTTTCTCTGAATCTCTATAATGTCTCTAGGTTACAATATAGAGATTAGGATTTAGCAGTAGATTCTTCCTCTTATTGTCTTGTTCTGTGCCGGTAATCTCATTTCCTCAATAAGTTTGCACACTTCTTGAAAGCAGAAATTGCATACTTCTTTATATTTTCCATTGGGATAAGTAGGGGAGCACAGAATATGAGCTCCAATAAATTTTGTGACTTTACAGAAAAATTAGAATCTAAAAGAAACACTTGAAAAGAGAATGCAGGAGTCATCAACTTTCATGTAAGAGGCTTAATCTATTATTTCTTTTTTTTTTCAATTGATCTGAATGAACTGCAGGAACAGTTATAACAAATATCCAACTCATTCTTTGGTTTGCCAGTGTAACATTCCTAATCTCATCCAGACCTTTGGGCAGCAGTGCCACTTAGCAGATAGCACCAGCTTTGGAGTCAGAAAGGGTTTAGATCAAATTGTGACTTAAACATATTGACTAGGTGACTTGAGATTCAATGCCCCCAGGCAACATTCCAATACTATAACAGCTGGCTGCCAAAGATGAATTTTTATATGTGATTGCTTTTGGAAGAAGAGCAGGAAAGTCTTTGCAGCCACACCTGCCCCTATAGTAATAAGCCTTGTCCTTTAAATGTGAAAATGGCAATTTTGACAATAGTAAATATATGCGCCACATTGTGCCTGCAGTATTGACATCGTGTGAGCTATAATAACAATCTTTCTAAACATCATCAAGTAAATACTCCATGAAAATTAGCATATCTTTAAAATGTGTAGTTAAAGGGTTCCCCTGATGAGTTAGACATGAATAAGATTCAGTCAATTCATAATGAGTCAGTAAATAAGCCAAATTATAAAGTTGACAGAATTTGTTTTGTAGCTCAGCAAGATCTTCAGTTATCTAATAGCTTCAAATAACGCGACTTCTCAACTTTCCCTCCCCCATACCACTCCACCTCCATTCTGAGCATTTTCATTGGCTGGTCCCCATGTCTGGAATGCTCTTCCTCCTGCTTTTTGCTCCTTAGTTGCCCCAGATTTTTACAGGTATCAGTTAAAGTTCTACCTACTACCAGAAGCCTTCATTACACCCTAATGCTAGCTTTTCTCCTGTGCAATTACCTCATATATGCATGTATATTTGCATGAATGTATGTGGATCCATGCACATTTATAAGGTTATTGTGAAAATTTGTGCACATGGGTATTGCACACATGTGTGAACATTCATGTATATATAGAGGACAATACATATATGCATGGGCACATTGTGTGTAGATATATGCATTTATGTAATCAATATAAATATATGCACATATGTGTAAGTATATGTGTGCATATGAATGTGTTTTCTAGTATATATAATTTATAATCTTGTATATATATGTGTGTGTGTGTGTGTGTAATACATATACATATACATATACACACACACACAATATAGTTGTTTGCATATGGTTGTTTGCTGTGTCTCCCTCAGCAAATTGCAAACTCCTTCAAATCTCCATTCTTTGTATTAGTACTTATGGGACTACCTGGTATCTAGAAGTGCTCAATAAATGTTAGGTGACTGCTTGACCATAAGCTATAGATATATACTGTACATTTTAGAATGATTTTTGACATATAGTAATTGCTTAAATAAAACTTGTTTCTTTCCTTATTTCTTAAACCTTTAGTTAATCAACAACTCACTGTTCATTGCTGTTCATCCTTTTTCAAGGAGACCTAATGACATTTTAGAGTGATGGTGTCTTGACCCATGGGTACATTGGGTGGGAGTGAGGCAGAGCTGTCAAAGTCTTCAATCTCACTCTCTTTTCCAGAGTTATCAAAGTCCCAGAGTGGCAAGATAAAAGTGAGGATGACTGGTGATGGCTCAGGATGTGGCAGATGACCGTCTAACCAAGCTCTAAGTACTCCATAGCCACTTCAGTTGCCATTGTGGATACTGGTACAAATTATCCTTCTCTGTCCTTTCTGCAGGGAAGTCTTCCTAGGCTTGGCATAGACATAACTTCATCCCATAGATAGATTTAAGTCCTTAGTTATACTCACCTGGTGCAACCATTACTGCCATGGTGTTTTTACCAGAGTGTGACTACTGAGTATTCTTCGACTTCTGGGAATCACAGGTGAGAGTTGAATGCCAAATGAAAAAAAAATAAGGTGGATAAGCAGCTTTGAAAAGGGCTTGGAAGTTCTGGTCCTTATAGAATACCCCATATACTCCAAATACTCTGTAGAGTCAATCACTTAAAGTCTGGCTGAAGTATAAACATTTACCTAAAAACTTACAACCTTCATTGTCAATGTCTCAAGGATCCTTTCACTGACTCAGATGAAAAAGTCTCTATATTCTCAGTTAGAATGATAATAACTATAATTTGTAGCATACTTTAAACTTTACATAGTGCATCCCATTGATTTCTCACATTAACCCTGTAAGGTACATGCTATTATTATTCTCATTTTATTGATAAGGAAATGGAGACTGATTGAGTCTAAGTTGCTTACTTATGATCAAGAAGCAGCAAGGGAACACAAATAGAGTGCCGGGCTGGAGTCAGGAAGACCTGAGTACAAATCCAGCCTTGGATATTTGTGTGACCCCGGGCACGTCACTTAATCTGCTTTTCTAAGTTGCCTCAATTCTAAAAAGAGGTTGATAACAGCAATTGTTTTTCAGAATTGTGGAGAGGATAAAACAAAATGTTATTTGTAAAGTACTTAGCAGGGTGTCCTTTGTTGTTGAAGAAGACCAGAATGACATCACCATTTTAGAGACAAGTTATACTGTGACTGGTCATACCAATACAAACTCAGAAAGCTCTACCCCAGGTTGGTCACAAATAGTCCACATGAACACCTGGAATAAGTTTTTTTTATTTTTAAATTTTTTAAGGAAAGTTTTTTTCAATGTATGCATCTCTAGTTTTTGTGGTTATTTTTTTAAGTTGCTTCCATTCTGCCTTGCTTATAGAGCATGGCACTCTCTCTGCCATGCTAAGAGGTCCTACCCTAGAGTTTCCATGATGAAAAATCAATTCTAAAGACCTTGAGAGAGAGAGAGAGGTCTTCAGTATCCTTTTATCACTTTTTCTGACCACCACCTCTCCAGCCACCCTCTTCCCTCACTATGTATATATAAATAGCCGTTTGTTTTTCTTATTATTCAAGATGTGAATTCATATCCTCCTCACTCAAAGTATAAAACTCTATTCATTTGATAACTAAATACCCTAAATTCTTAATCAGAGTACATATACACATATATGTGGGTGTGTGCAATGCAAATATAGGAAATCACTCTGATTCCTTAGGAGGACCCTCAGCTCACAGTGGCTCAGTCCTTTACTGGTCTAAATTCAAAGTCTTCTAACACTTTGAGGACCTGGCAGAGCTTGCTGCTGTGGTCACAGTGTTTGAGGGTGCCAAGTTGCCTCTAATGTACAATAAGACATTGTATGTTGAATTTAATTTATATAAACCCACAGAAAAATTATGAACTTTTCCTTATAAGTTTAGTTATGTTCCCTGTGTGTGGGTCTGGGCTTACATGTAGAAAGGAGTTATCTCTGAGTTGAGAGGGTCCCAAGGTTTGCAGGAAAACTTCCATATGTGGTCTTACTCTATCCCCTATTTGGGATCTCTGACAAATAATCAACTGTACTATCCTAGAGCATCTCCAGGGATGGAGAAAACACTATTTTATGGAACATCCCAGTATGCTTTTGTACAGCTCTCCTTCTTTATCAAAAAATATTTTTATTTAAAACTCTGAGTTCAACATTCTATTCACCCTTCCCTACCTCCCCCTTCCTTGAGACAGTAAGCAATCATATATAGATTATACATGTGCAATTATGTAAAAAAATTCCATATTAGTCAGAAGACAAAGAAAAAAGTAAAAAGTAAAGGGAATTATGGCATGTTTCATTCTAAATTCAAACAATATCAGTTTTTTCTCTCAAGGTGGATAGTATGCTTCATATTAGTCCTTTGGGATGGTCTTGGGTCATTATATTGCTGAGAATTAGCTAAATCAACAACAGTTCTTTATCAAACTCAGCATATCATTCATCTATTACTATTCACTTCACTATGCATCAGCTTATGTAAATCTTTCCTAGTTTTTCTGAAATCATTCTGCTTTCCATTTCTATTAGAAAAACAATATTCCATTACAATTATACAAATTACAAATATCAGTTTATTTTATCATTCCCCAATTGATGGATGTCCCTTCAGCTTCCAATATTTTGTTCTCATGAAAAAGAGCAGCTATAAATATGCACATGTAGGTCCTTTTTCCTTTTTCATGATCATTTTGGGAAACAGATTCAGCAGTATTGCTGATCAATGGCATGCACAGTTTGTTTTTTTCCCAGAATGGTTGGATCAGTTCACAACTCCACCAACAATGCAATGGTGTCCCAGTTCTCCCATATCTCCTCCAACATCCAACATTTCTTTATCTACCATATTAGAAAATCTGATAGGTATTACATGGTAACAGAGAGTTGTTTTAATTTTCATTTCTCTATTATTAACAATTTAGTACAGCTATAATTATTAGAAAGTTTTTTTTCTTAGAAGTAAGCAAATATTTGCTTCTTTGTATCTTATTGCCATTATCATGAGATAGTGTCGAAAGTGATTTGCAAAGTTTTATATAAATACTATCATTTTTTAAAAAGACTAATAACTCAAACAGTGATAGGCCCTTTCTAAATTTTCAAAATGAAAAAGGAAATTATTTATATGCTGATATAATGTATTGTATTTTTTCTTTGCTATCTAGTGTTTTTATTTTCATTATTTTTTAATTTTAGAAAGGTTTTATTTATTTTGTTTTACAGTTTCCCCCAAGTCTTGCTTCCCTCTCCCCCCACCCCCCACAGAAGGCAGTTTGCTAATCCTTACATCATTCCCATAGTATGGATTGATCTAAGTTGAATGTGATGAGAGAGAAATCATATCCTTAAGGAAGATACATATAGTATGAGATATAGCAGAATTACATAATAAAGTAATTCAACAAGTCATTATTGAAGTCCCTAAGAAAAAATTTCCAGGGCCAGATGGATTCAGAAGTGAATTCTATCAAATTACTTTTTTTCTGAGATAGGGCGATTTAGGTATTTAATTCCCTCTTCATTTAACTAGGCAACTTATACTTTTGTAAATATTCCTCCATTTCATTTAGATTATCAAATTTATTGGCATAGAGTTGGGCAAAATAATCCTAAATTATTGCTTTAATTTCCTCCTCATTGGTGGTGAGTTCACCTTTTTCATTTATTATACTAGCAATTTGTTTTTCTTCTTTCTTTTTTTTAAATCAAATTGACCTGGGGTTTATCAATTTTATTGGTTTTTTCATAAAATCATCTCTTGGATTTATTTATAAATTCAATAGATTTTTGCTTTTTTGATTTTATTAGTTTCTCCTTTTATTTTTAGACTTTTTAATTTGGTATTTACCTGGGGATTTTTAAAATTTGCTCTTTCTCTTAGTTTTTTAGTTGCATATTTAATTCATTGATTTCCTCTTTCTTTAATTTATTCATATAAGCATTTAAAGAAATAATTTATCCCCTGACAGCTGCCTTCAGAATATCCCATAGATTTTGGTACATTGTTTCATTATTGTCATTATCTAGGATAAAATAATTAATTCTTTCTATAATTTGTTGTTTTATACACTCATTCTTTAAAATGAGGTTATTTAGTTTCCAATTAGTTTTGGTTCTATATGCTCCTGGCCCAATATTGCATATTATTTTAATTGCATTATGATCTGAGAAAGATGTATTCACTATTTCTGTCTTTATGCAATTGATTGTTAGGTTTTTATGCCCTAGTAATTGGTCAACTTTTGTATAAGTGCTATGTACTGCAGAAAAAAAAAATGTATTCCTTTCTATCCCCATTCAATTTCCTCCATAAGTATATCATATCTGGATTTTCTTTTCTTTTCTTTTTTTTTGCAAGACAGTGAAGTTAAGTGGCTTGCCCAAGGCCATACAGCTAGGTGATTATTGTCTGAGTCTTGATCTGAACTCAGGTAATCCTGAGTTCAACTTCAGTGCTTTCTCCACTGTACCACCTCACTGTCCCATATCTAGCTTTTCTAACAATCTATTTGCCTCTTTAACTTCCCTCTTGTTCATTTTATGGCTAGATTTATCTAAAATCTGAGAGTGGGAGGTTGAGGTCTCCCACTAGTAGACTTTTCCTGTCTAGGTCTTCCTGTAACTCCTTCAACTTCTCCTCTAAGCATTTGAATGCTATACCATTGGTTACATAGATATATAGTACTGAAATTACATTATTGTCTATTGTACCTTTTAGGAGGATATGGTTTCCTTCCTTATCTCTTTTAATAATATTTATTTTTGAAGTTGCTTTGTCTGAGATAAAGATTGTTGCCCTTACTTTTTTCACTTTGGCTAAAGCAAAATATATTTTTTCATTTACTCTATATGTATCTCTGTGCTTCAGATGAGTTTCTTGTAAGCAGCATATTGTAGGATTCTGGTTTTTAATCCACTCTGCTATTTGCTTACATTTTAAGGGATAGTTCATCCCATTCACATTCATAGTTATAATTACTAACTCTTTATTGCCTTCCATGTTATTTTCCCTCTGTATTTTCCCCATTTTTCCCTTTATCTATATTCCCCAATGTTTTGTTTCTGAATACCACCACCTTCAGTGTGTTTGCCCTCCTATATCCAACCCCCCTCCCCTTTTCCCCCTTTTCCCTTTGCCCCTTCTTTCTTCCCTTCCTTCTGTTGATTCCCCCAATCTGATGAGAGTAAGATTCAGGCAGTTCTCACCTCCTCCCTTTCCCCCTCTATTGCTATAAGTACTTTGTATCTCTTAATGTAATGAGATTTACACTACTCAGTCTCCTCAGTCCTAGCATCTCTTTACTGTCCTCCTTTTTAAGGAGCTATTGTTTTCAAATCATTCTATCTAAGTCACTGAAAAGTCTTGAGTTTCCATCACTTCTGGCTATTCTCTCTATTAGATTTATAATTATTGAAAGTTATTAGAGTCTTTCTCCCAGATAAGGATATTTCCAGTTTCATCTTATTGTGTAACAGTTTTTCAAAATAAGTCATGTGTATTAATCTCTTATGGCTAATTAAATTCTCTCTAATAGAGTTAAAGCCCTCAAGAGTTGTTAAAGTCTTTCTTCCAGGTACAGATATTGTCAGTTTCATCTTATTTGATAACAATTCCCCCCACTTTTTTAATTTTGCCTTTTCTTTTGTCTCTTGAGTCTCCTGTTTGAAGTCCAAATTTTCTATTAAGCTCTGGTATTTTCATCAGGATATATTGTAATATTTTAATAAACATTTTGGCATAAATACCTATTATTTGGGGAGAAGGATGAATCAGTTATCTATACAAATTCCTCTTTTTAAATGTTTCATATTTTGGGGTGGTACCAGAGAAGATCAATGATTATCTGTGATAATTGTGGGCAAATCATTTTCCCTCCTAAAGACTCTTTTATCTCCTTAAGTAAATAGCAAACTCACATTTGTATAGTGCTTTAAAAGCACTTTGGGGCATCTAGGTAGTGCAGTGGATAGATATCAGCCCTAGAGACAGGAAGATTTGACTCAGACATTACTTACTAATTGTATGACCTTGGGTAACTTAATCCTGATTGCCTTGCATTCAAAGCCTTCTCCAGTTTTCCTGTTCTATATCATGTCCCTTTACCCAGATTGCTCCAGAGGAGAAAGTGAGGTTGGTGACTTAGCATAGCACTCCTCCTCCCCTGTCCCCCTCCCCCAAATCCATTTCATGTTCATGTCATGGCATCAACTCTGTGATATCATGGTCTTCATAGAAAACAAAAGACCCAAGCACTCTTTATATTATCTTTTTGCTTCCCTTTTGCCTTATTATAGATCACAGTACCATCACTTATGAGGGAATCCCATGTTGGGAGATGCTATATAAATATCTCCCAAGCTACGCAATCAATTCCAAAGTTCTTAAGAGAGACTTTGAAATTGTTCTTGTATAGCTTACTTATGACCCCACTATGAGTGTTTGCCCTGTGAAAGTTCTCAATAAAATAATTGTTTTGGCAAGCATAGACCTGTCATTTTGAACAATATGATCTACCCATTGGCACTCTCTAGTATAATGTTTTGATGATTGGCAGTTTAGCGCAAGAAGTGACCTCTGTATCTGATATCTTCTCCTGCCAGATGATCTTCAGAATCTTCCTAAGACAAATTAAATGTCTGACTTTGTGCTGATAGACTGTCCAGGTTTTACAGGTGAACAACAGTGAGGTTAGCACAATGGCTCTGTGGACATTCAGTATGATACTCAGTCTAATATCTATATTCTCCCACACATTCTGAAGGGTGCCTCCAAAACACTGTGCTAACTCTGGCAATGCATTTGACAATCTCATTATCAATATGTACTTCCCTGGAAAGTTTGCTGCCAAGATAAGTAAAATTATCCACAATATTCAAAAGTTCTTCATTTGCTGTAACCAATGGTTTCACATATAGATGGTGTGGTGCTGACTGTTGGAGCACCTGTATTTTCTTTGTATTAATTATTAGGTTAAAATTAACATAGGCAGCAGAGAATAGAGCATATTATGCTGCTTCTTGGCTTCAGAGACTAAAATAAATTCACAATCATCTGCAAACAGAAGTCCATGCACCAATACTTCCTCCATTTTGATATTGGCTTGTAACCTCTTAGAAGTCGAAGAATTTACCATTAGTGTAGTAACTGACTATGATGGTGTGTTCATTTCATTTTCAGTGAAGGTATTTGATAACATGGCTGAAAATATCATGCTATAAAGTAAGGGAGCAAGGACACATTCTTGCTTCACTCTACTGGTGCAGAAAAATCACAAGAGCATCGTCTACTCTCCAGAACCTGGGTAAGCATGTCCTTATGAAATTAATGTGCAATACTGATGAACTCTAGGCAACCAAATGTTGACATAATTTTCCATAATCACTCATTACTGAAAGTGTCAAAGACCTTGGTCAAATCTACAAGGATTATATTAAGGCTTCTGTTCTTCTCCTGCCTTTTTTCTTGGAGTTGTTGGGCAGCAAACATCAAATCAACTATGCCTTGACCTTTTCTTATGGTCAAGGTTTCTTAAGGTTCCCTGGTTTTCAGGGAAGTAGCCAACTTTTAGGTGAAGGATCAGCTTAGTAAGGAGGACTTTGGCAAGAATCTTACCAGCAATGACTCAGAGAGGAAACACCCCAGTGATTGTCACAGAACAATCCTGAGGGATAGCCTTCTCATGCCATAATACTTGGAAATTTTCATTCAGCTTTTATGTTAACAATGAACACCCAACTATTAAAATCTCAGCTGCAATAGAATAAATACAAAGTGGTGGGATGAAATTGGTGATATGATAAATGGACTATGGTTTTAAGAGATGTCAGAATAGAATTGAATTGGTTCAGCAAGGGGTCAAGATGAATAAAATAATGGAAAGAGTAACTAGCATAGGAGAGATGACTGGAAGAGAATTGAAAATTTGAGACCTGGGGACTATGGTGTAGGCAAAAAGTAGGGGTTTTTTAAGGTGAGGCAAAGGGAATGATAATAAATCAATATATTATAGTTGGATAGGGATTTTGGAATTCTTGAACTTGGAGTTAATTAGCAAATGATTAAGAATATAATTATATATATACATATATATATATATATATATATATATATATATATATATATATATAAATCTATGTAACTAAGGTGGGGTAGAGGAATAAGCCATGAAAACTGAGTTAGTTGAGTAAATACGTGATTAGGTTATTTTCAGGAAAATTCAATTTTTATTTTTGGATACCTCAAATATGAGGAGAGATTTTGTGGAAGAGAGAAAAATTATAAGTTAAATACCAATACCAAACTCATTGAGAGGAATGAGAATGATTTTTATTATGTAGTAGCTATGAATTGCATGAATCTCAAAGTATAAGAAGTTACTGAGTCATTGAAGTAGGGGTGAACCTGGAATTGAAAATGGAGAGAAAGGACTATTCCATCTTCCTTCCTTAACCAATGAAACAAGGAGAATGAGTAAAAGTACAGTCATTATAGGAAGTGTCATCTACAGAGAGAGAGGTTTCACTGATAGAAGTGGGTGATGGAAAGATTTAAACTGAAAGAAGTTTTTTGTTAGTGGAACCGGCTTTCTCCAAGATCTTATGGAAGAGTTGGGTAGAATTTGGTTGGGACTTTGATATGGGAGAGGTGAGGATATTGGGGACTGAGAACTAGGTATTAGAGGATGAAAGGTGTTGTTTTATCAAGACAGGGATTCAGAATCAATAGGTTATGAAGGTTAGGATCAGCTGTGAAAATATTCATCATTGAGTGAAACATGCCATGTCTCTTCCCAGAAGAGATTGGAAATTTGGCAGAAATCAAGCACAACATGAGATGGGGGGCATAGGAACAGATAGTCAGATGATCTGAGAGGAGGCTTAATTTGACTACTTTTCTGGCTAAAGATTAGAAACTGGTCAACAGCAGGAAATGTCTATTCTACTCCCCATTTCCATTCCTAATCCTCTTCCCTCAAAGGCTAAGTGCATCAAGAAATGGAAGACACAAGGGCAGATGGAGGTTTCACTCTTCAGTTTGTTTTGTAGCAAAGTCATTTTTGTCCTAGTGATTGACACATTTTTCTAATGCTTACAACTTACAACTCTGACTTTAGAATTTTGTCAGGAGTTGAAATCGAGCCTTCATTTGTAGATTTGCCTCCCCTCCTACTCCTTTTTGATACTATCAGGACAATAGTGGAAGCACAAAAATTCTTTCTTTCATTATCTTCGGAAGTTTGTTGACAAAAATCATAACTATCAGTAATTTCAAAGAAGCATAGTTCTTTTGAGCCTGATATATTCACAAGGGAAGCTAGAGTTTCTTTTACCAAGTTTTCACTTAACTTGCTCTTGCATACCAAAGGTCATTTTTCAAAATAATTAAAGCAAAACATGAGTCAAGTAACCCTACCTTTTATAATAGTACTCAATAGGCATTAATTGATTTCTGTTGCCATTAATATTTTCTCATCTATTCAGAACCCCAAATCTCCCTTTTTTGATATTCTGTTTTTCCCACCATTGCTAAAAAGGAATATCCCCTTTTTTCCTAATAGTTTTAGAATAACCATTGAATTTCAGTTCAAATATTTATCTATATAGGATTTATGTTTTAGTATTAATTTTCCACTGATGTATTACATCTTCCATCTCTTAATTGTTATTGGAATTTCTTATGTTGTTTTCTTCATGGAGATATGAGACTTACAAATATGATACACACACACATATATATATATATATATATATATATATACATAATAACTCAACTGAATTGTATGGGAAACATTTCAGAAAGTATTTTGCACATGGTGGAGTTAATTGCATTATTTTCTTCACTCTACAAATAGAAGTTGATAAGATGATTTCCAATGCCACTTTCTGCTATTTATCTTACAATTTTATGATACTTGACTACCAAACAGGAGGTCTTTACATATTAAAACTTACCATCAAAGGGCTAAACAATTCAGTATTTCAAAGATCATTTTGCTCCACATCTTCCAGACCAAACATTAAGATTCATCCTAGGTAAAAAATGAGGATTTTTGTTTTTGTTTTGTTTTGTTTTAGGATGCTTCCAACTGTGTATTGAGACCCTCCTAAGGATATAAGGCAGAGACACACCCATTCTGAGGATCCCACTGCTCCTTACCTCCAGAATAAATGATTCTCTCTTCTTTTGTTCTCCATGCAGCTCTATTAGGTGCTTAACTCTAGGGAAGATACCACCTGTAAGTCTACCACAGAATGAGGCCTTTTGTTGCTGTTGTTATTGTTCAACTTCTTGAGCAGCACCTGTTGTTCTTTCTCTATTTATAGGAAGTACAAAGGAAAATGTCCCATCAATCACCCAGCAGCCCTGGAAATAAAGACTATTCATAGAGCCCTGAAAGAAAGGAACCTAGAGTTTTAGATAACACAGAAGACCAAGAAGCTCTGCTTAGAAGTATTTTGAAGATCTTCATAGGCATCCTAGCTTTGTCCCTGTGTGGGATTTTGATGTTGATCTTGTTAAGGAGACAAATAGGTTAAGGCATATACAGAATATTTCAAGGCAACTTTCCCAGAATAGCTAGCACCAGGCACTATAGATTAATGGAATTTAAAGGGAAAGAGCTTTGAGGGATCATCTACCTCAACCCACTTATTTTATAAATGAGGAACAGATGCACAGAAAAAGTAGCAATATTGACCAAGGTCACAAATTATCAAGATTTCAATTCATAATGCTGATTCCAAAACAAATGGTCTCTAATGACAAAGAAGTTAGGCATCTTCCCGTGGTCCTACATAAAAGGTGGAGTAGAATCACAATGAGGTCATGTTTTTGTGGCTTCAATAAACATGTTTACTTTTAATACCAGAAATTCTATTCTCTATGGATTGATTGCACATAGAGGGCTTGTGTGTGATAATTCAGATTCCATATGTTACATTAAAGGTTGATTGTCTCCTAGTGAAGTAGAGCACATGGAATAGTATTTTTAAACATTATCTAAAACACACTAATAGTTCATCCCAGGTCATTTGTTTAGCCAAGTTTTATTAGATGGTTAGTAAGAGTATATCCCAGTTATGAATAAAAGCTGGAAAATACCAAATGAGGTTCAATATGACATTATAACAATATTATTTGGAATTTCTACATAATACTCTGAGGTATACAAATCATATCCTGAAGCACAGGAGTCTTCTGTGACATATGAAAAAACATTTTCCATATTCTAGATGAATAAGTTGGGGGTCAGGGAAGTTAACTATGTGGGTCAGAAATTAGAAGAACTGGGTTCTAGTAACAGATCTTATGCAACAAAGTCTCAAGGGAAACAAGATTTTACATAAAAACTTTTTCTCAATGTCTAATGTGAAATAGGTATTAAAGAAATATTTGTTAATCATCATTTGGACTCCATGAACAAAGGTGACCTAAAATAGAAGGAATTATATTATGTCCCTGGAGATATTGTAAAGATCTCTGCACTACATGAGAGTTTAAATTAAATGGCCTCCACTGTAACTCTTTGACTTTATGATTCTTTGACACCTCGATGAATAACCGGGAACACAGAATTGCAGGATCAGAAAGAGAAGATACAGAATTTTGAGAGAGGGAGAAGAATATGAAAACTTATTAATGAGAAAATTTTCATCTATTCAACCAACAGCATAGAAAATGTGTTTGTTATTTTAAATGATGGAGAAGCTGGAGGGTTTTGCCAATGATCACAACAGAAGGCACTTTATCATCTCTAGTAAAACACTTTAAGTTTTGTTATTTCTCCAGTAGGACATATCATTATTCCTCTAATGCACCTATATATTTGTTTAAACAGCATGGATTTTCATAGTAAGAAACACAAAATTACATCTTTCAAATTGAAGATACTTATGGGGAAAAGAAAAGGGAGAAAAAAAAATACCCTACTGAACCCAAGGTGAATCCTTATCTAGTCTAAATGGATCTCAGCAGTGAATAGTGCTTTTTTCCCCCAGAAAGTAGGCCAAATTGAAGAAATAGTATTTGAGGTAAGAGTAATTGAGGGAATTATTCACCTTGTTACTATAGAGACTCTAGTTCAGAGGTTTTTAACATTTTATGGGTCTTGTATCCTTTAGGCAGTCCAATAAAACCTAGGGACACTTTCTAAGGTTTATAAATGCTTAAAATATAATACATAGAATCACAAAGAAAATTATTTCCATTGCAATATCTGGAAGATTTAAAAACAACAAGTTTAACTATCATGGGTTAAGAATCTCTTCAATACATTTTAAATCTATAATGGGTTGCTTACTATATGGGGAAATGATGAAGGGAATAGAATTTAAAACTTAAATGTTTAAATTAAAAATTGAGGAAAAATAAAATATCATTTTTAAAAAGAATCTTTGCAATAGATGCCAACTTTAAAAGGAACTTGGAAATGACAGCAAAATTTCTAGATTTTTATTATTTCTTAGTGCTTTTTTTTAGGTTTTTGTGAGGCAAATGGGGTTAAGTGGCTTGCCCAAGGCCACACAAAGAGGTAATTATTAAGTGTCTGAGGTCGGATTTGAACTCAGGTACTCCTGACTTCAGGGCCGGTGCTCTATCCACTACACAACCTAGCCATCCCTGCATATTTCTTTATATTTATTGAAATGGTTTAGTTTCTTTTATGTATTTTACTTTTATTTTATATGATTAGTTAAGTCAAAAAAATTGGGAATGTCTTTTGTTCTTTAGTTTTAATTCATGGGTTAAACTTTTTTATAAAAAATATTTATTTTCATCCATCTATATTTTTAAGTGACAAAATTTCCCTCCACCCTGCCTTCCCACACCCTCTCCTCAGTTGCAAACAGTCAGGTTAGTATTGTACTTACATATTTTTGATAAACATGTTTACAGTAGTCATTTTTGGTACAAGGAATTAGGTTTAAGGGAGAGAGAGAGAAATAATTTTTATTCAAAATGGTTGGCTTTTCTTTTTTAGTTATTTTGTTTTGTTTTGTTTTTCTTCCTCTGGATGAGGATAGCATTATCCATAGTCAGTCTAATAAGATTGTCCTAGCTCTCTAAACTGCTGAGAGGAGCTGCTTGCATTAAGGTTGTTCATCTCACAATGTTTTTGATGTGTGCATTGTTCTCTTGGTTCTGCTCCCTTTCCTCAGCATCAGATACTGTAAGTCATTCCATGCTTCTAGAGTCTGACCATTTTTGGTTTCTTATAGAACATAATATTCCATATTATTCATACACCATAATTTGTTTAGTCATTCCCCAATTGATGGTCATCCCTTCAATTTCTAATTCTTTGACACTACAAAAAAGATCTGCTACAAGTATTTTGGAATATTTAAGACTTTTCCCATATTTAATAATTTCTTCTGGATATAGTCCTAGAATCGAAATTGCTGGGTCAAAGGGTATGAACGATTTTATTAATCTTTAGGAATAGTTCCATATTGCTCTCCAGAATGGTTTGATCCATTCACAACTCCACTAGCAGTGCATCAATGTCCCAGTCCTCCCACAACCTGTCTAACATTGATCATTTTCCCTTTCTCATCTTGGCCAATCTGATAGGTGTGAGGTAATAATTCATTTGCTATTTTTAAATTGCATTTTTTAGTCAATAATGATTCGGAACATTTTTTTTCATATTATTATATATAACTTTAATTTTTCATTTGAAAACTGGGCCCACTCTGATGAACAAGTGTAAGTTTTTGTTTGGACGTTTGTTTGCTTGTCTGGTTTTGTTTAGTTTTTACTTTCAACCATTGATGAGACTGAAAGATTCTGCTGTGTTCTTTTCAGCTGAAATGCTAGGGTAGTCTGTCAGTTCAGACAACTTCCCTTAACTTAGGATAAACAAAAACCTCTTTGCTTTGAGTTTCTGATGGAAGGTGGAAGGGGGAACCTCCACAAAAAGTCCCTTCCTTTAGCATTATCTTGTTGTTGTTCAGTTCTTTCCAAATCTTTGAGATCCCATGGACCAAGTTGATGGAATTTTCTTGGCAAAGATCTAGAGAGGTTTGAAATTCACTTATCCAGTTATATGTAGGCAGTACTTAAGCAACTTGGCCTGGGCCATAGAGCTAGAGAGTGTCTCAGGTCAGATTAGAATTCTGGTCTTTCTGACCAGTGGTCTATCCACTGAACTTCCTAGCTGTATTAGGTTTCATATTTCCAATTTATAAAGTTTCACCTCCCTCACTCCTGGATGATATTATTTAAGCTAGTGTAGGGAGTGGGAGGAAAGAAGGTTAGAATTTGATTTGTGCCCTAGAGTAAGTTCATCAAATCTAGTCTGCTTTTTATGTAATTATTTAAACTTTTGAAATGGAAATCTTTATAACTGATGGCTTTCACTGAACCTTAGAATTTGGTGTCTCTACTACTTATAACATCCTACATGTCATCTCACATTAATTTCACAATAACCCTTGCCTTATCCTCATTTTATGAATAAGCAAACTGAAGCTAAATTGGATTGTGGAGAGGAGAACCAGGACTGGAGTCAGGAAAGTCATTTTCCTGAGTTCAAATTTGACTCCAGACACTAACTAGCTGTGTGACCTTAGACAAGTCACTTAACCCTGTTTGCCCCAATTTCTTCATCTATAAAATGACCTGGAAAAGAAAATGGCAAACCATACGAGCATTTTTACCAAGAAAATCCCAGATGAGGGCATGATTCAAAATGACTGAACAACAATTGAGGCATCTCCAAGATCATTTAACTTGAAAATTTCTGTTGCATGATTTGAACTCTCATCTTCCTGACTCCAAGGAAGACACTGTATGCAGTTTGCCTTGTTCTCATTTAATATATGATATGAAAAGTAGACAAGGAGACATTTGTGTGAATTGTTGCTTAGTTTATGTCCAAACTCATGGGTCATACTGTTCTTGGAATTTTCTTATCAAGGATATTGTAGTGGTTGCCCTTTGCTTCTACAGCTTATTTTACAGATGAGAAAACAGGTATAAAATGAATTGCTCAGAATCACATAACTAATAAGTGTCTTGAGGTCAGATTTCAAATCAATTCTTCATAATTCCAGGTCCAGGACTCTATTCACTGAGTCATCTTGCTGCTTTCTGTGAATTGTACATTATCCACTAAATTTCTCTTTGAAAATCATTTCCTCTCTGTGCTCATATTATCCTCTCTCAAAAGAGGAAGGAATGTTACAGAAGATAGCTTCTAGGTTCTCTTTTAGCTTTTAAATTCTTATAAATTCTCTTTTAAGTCTGACATTTGACACATTTATGCTATCAATGAACTACAGATAAGTTTGTCCAAATAAAACCATTACACAGGGAACTGTGGTATTGTTTCCCTAATGACAGGTTTTGTAAGACATTTGACCAAGATAATTTGGGGGATGGTGTTTACTACCGGTTTGAGGCCATGTGTTTTGGTAAAAAGGCTCATTGTTTCCTATTGGAAAGCATGGATTTCCCAATCCTATGCAAGCAGGCAGTCCTTTCTGAAAGCAGCTTTTGTCCACTGACACAGTGCAATCACTTGTCTCATTGTTAAAAATCAGTTTTTTAAACAGGGGGGTGAGGGGAGGAGAAAGAATTGTCATCAGCAGCTGCAAACCCGCAAAGACTTCTGGGGCTCTAGTTATATTAGAATTAGTGAGGCCATAGGCAGTATCATTTCTAATTATTAACTGAGTTTTCTACCTCTATCCTCATATCCTCAGCATTTTCTACTTCTTCTGAAAGTTACTGCTCTTATTTAAAGCATATTAAATCATAGATGATTTTGGCAATGGCATTGATTCCTATTTCTATTTTCTTTTCTTTCCTCTTTTTTGGGGGGTGGGGTGGGGTGGTGTGGGATAGGGTGGGGGAGCAGAGAAAGAAAGGTCATAGAATTTAAAGCTAGAAATGAAATTGAAATCCATGAAATGATTGGACTAATCCTAAGTTAGTAAGTAATGGGCCTTCTGACTTCAAATCCAGTACTCTTTCTCCTACACCATGCCACCTGCCACTGTTAATTTGCTTTAAATTTGAGTGAATAATTAGATTTTCAAAACTTTAAATGAATATATCAGGAAAAATAAGCACTATAGCCAAAATGTTTAAAATGTATATGAGAACCTTCTCCCCTCTGTCACGCTAATTGTAGATTTCTCTAATTGGGAATCTGTGGGTGGGCATCTACCCAGGAAGCCTCCTATATGTCAATGACATCTGGTTCTCTAACCAACACATTACTTTTCAAGGGATGATATAAACAATCTCTTCTCTTTGGGAGCTGCATGTTACTTAAAAGAACATGTAGAGAGATAGTGTCTACACTCCTAATTTTTTTTTTCTGTCAAAGATTGACTCTCCCTGAATAATTTAATACAATCTACATAAAACCTTCTGTGGTATAAATGTGCTCAATATGATAGCACTGATTTACTCCTAATGATAGAAGTGATTTGCTCCTAATCAATTATAACACTAATATCAATTTATATTTCTATATTGTTTTCATAATTTACAAAGCAATTTCCTAATATTCATATAACATAGAGTTAGAGAGGATGATTATCTGCATATTGGGTGCATCCTCTCTGTAGGATTTATTGGAAGTTATCTACAAGAATTACACAGAAGATGGCATAGATGGGCATTCATTTAGGCTCAAGGATTCATGAGATTAAAGTTCTCATGATCAGAAATAATTTTTTCCAATAGTCTCACTTTACAAAAGAAGAAATTGAGTTTTAGAGAATTCTATGATTTGTTCATCATGGTACAGCCATTAGTATTTGAACCAGAATTTAAATGAATGCTCTTTCCATTGAACCACACTGCCTCTCCTATCAAATTGCACCACAAAGATTCCTTAAAAGAGACACACTTGCTTCTCCAACACCACCTTTCTACTTTAAAAATTGTCATATAAGGGTGGCTAGGTGGCACAGTGGGTACAGCACTGCCCCTGGAGTCAGGTGTCCCTGAGTTCAAAATGGGCTTCAGACACTTATTAATTACCCAGCTATGTGGCCTTGGGCAAGCCACTTAACCCCATTTACCTTGGAAAAAACCTAAAAAAAAATTGTCATATAGGCTCTGGTCCTTGTATTCACAGGAATTCATAGAACATAGAAGTAAAGATGACTATGATAAACTACCTGCTCTTAGCTTTTTATTTTTCAATTACAAATAAACAACAAAGGGGCAACTGGGTGGTATAGTGCAAAGAGCACTGGCTCTGGAGTCAGGAGGACCTGAGTTCAAATCTGACCTCACACACTTAAAAATTACCTAGCTGTGTGACCTTGGACAAGTCACTTAACCCCATTGCCTTGCAAAAAACAACAAAAAAACCTTAAAAACAAACAAACAAACAACAACAACAACCAAAAATAGGGACTGGTTACTTCAGTGATTTGAAGAGCTGAGATTTGAACAGGTCAAATTTTCAGCAGAGAACATTAAATGTACTTACTAGCATCATCCTCACAGGGACATACCATCATATATGATCTTGTCCTTAACCTTGTGCAGCTTACAATACAGTTAGATTAAGAAAGCTTATATCTATCTCTCTACGTCTCTAGATATATGTATATATATGTATATATATATATATGTATATATATACATATATATATATATATGTATTAATGGGGGGGCAGGCCCAAAATAACACTAAGTACCAATTCCCATTCTCTCTTCTGTGCACAGGAGATTCTATTTCTCTTTATAGAAGTCTGTGGTTTCCTCAGGAGTTGTTTGAATAATTAACATATCAAAAAAAAAAGCTAGCAATAACTAGCAGGAGTGGACAAGCTACTACCCATGAACTACCTTGATAACCTTGATTAACTGGATAAAGGTTACGAAGTAGTACTCTCTTCCCTTTAATAATTCTTTACTTTAATGCAGCTCCATAATAATATCATAGGATTTACAGCTGGAAAAAATATATAAAAGAATGAATGAATGAATGAATATTTGAATCAACAAATGAATTAATGAATGGAAAAGCTTTTATTAGGTGCTTACTATATGCCAGCAACTATACTAAGTTCATATTAGAAGTGACTATAAAGATAATACAGTTCTGTTCTCTCAGTTTACAAATAAATAAACAAAAGCAAAGGAATATTTTTCCTAAAGATACATAGTTGGAATAGCAAAACTGGGAAATGAACACATATTCTCAGATTCCAAATCTATTATTCTCTTCCAACTATTCTACATAGTGTCATTCTAGCAAAACAGCTGCCCTAAATAATGTCTACATTTACTAATACAATAAAACTCAATTCAGACTTCCAAGAGGAAAAAATAGAGTAAGCAGTAAATCTCCATAACTATCCCATATTCACCTCCAAACAACCATAAAATAACACCCAAAAACAAATCTTAGAAAATCATCAAAAAAGACAGGCTGAAACATTCTTTTAGCCCAAGAAACTTGAAACATCAGCAGAAAAGGTCTGTCTCACTTGGGTAAAAGGGCACTTCACAAAGTATTCCAGCAACCTCTCCCCCCCTCCCCAACCCAGTAAATCAGTAGGAGATCTTGAGTCCCAGTATGGTGGATCAGGCAAACTCCAACATCAGTACTGTCCATGTACTTAAAAATCTGCAGGGAAACCAATCAAGGCTAGTTCCCAGAACTGTCACATGTCCCAGCATAGTCCTTGGAAAAGAAACAAAAAAATACCCCATTGGTCTCAGTCAACACCAGATACCTGCTCTAGAATCTAGATCAGCATCAGGTAAACTTCCAGACCCCTCTGGCCTCCAGCAGTGTGAGTTACACCTTCTTCACTCCCACTAGAAACAAGGGTCTCCTGTGGGCTTCAGGTCAACAACTGTGCAGCAGTAGGCAAATAGTCAGGACCTTTAGCTGCTAGCACAAGAATCCTGAGAAATTCTCCTTCTACCTTAGAACTAGAGCTTAAATTTAAAATAAAGAAAAAGAAATAGTGAATAAAAGAACAATAGAAACAATAAAAATTGAAGATATAAAGTTACTATAGTGACAGAAAGATGATGACACAAACTCAGAAGAGGACAAAAATGTCAAAGCAGCTCTGATCAAAGCTCCAAGCAAAAATGGGAAGTAATCTCAAGTACAGGGGGAAAAAACTCATAGAAAAACTCAAAAAGGAGCTTAAAATAATATGAGGAATAGAAGAAAAATTTGGAAAAGGAAGGAACCTTTAAAAAAAGACAGGGATAGCAAACCTGATCTCAAGCAAAGCAACAGCAAAATTAGATATAATTAAAAGAGATGAGAAAGGAGACTACATCTTATTAAAGATACTACAGAAAATGAAATAATATCAATACTTAAATAATCATACATTGACATAGCATCCAAATTTTTTAGATTTCATTTATTCTGAGTTTTACAATTTTACCCCAGTCTTGCTTCCCTCCTCGCCCCCCCCCCCCCCCAGAAGGCATTCTGTTAGTCTTTATGTTTGTTTCCATGGTATACACTGATGTCAGTGGAACGTGATGAGAGAGAAATGATAACCTTAAGGAAGAAAAGTAAGGTATAATAGATATCAAAATTGCATAAGCTAATGGCTTCTTTTACTAAATTGAAGGTAACATTCTTTGGTGTTTGGTCTAACTCCACAATTCTTTCTCTGCATACAGGTGGTATTCTCCATTGCAGATAGCCCAAAACTGTCCCTTATTGTTGCACTGATGGAATGATCTAGTCCATCAAGGTTGATCATCATCCCTATGTTGCTGATAGGGTGTGCAATTTTTTCTGGTTCTGCTCATCTCACTCAGCGATCAGTTCATGCAAATCCCTCCAGGCTGCCCTGAATTCCCATCTCTCTTGGTTTCTAATAGAACAATAGTATTCCATAACATACATATACCACGGTTTGTTCAGTCATTCCCCAATTGAAGGATATTCACTTAATTTCCCATTCTTTGCCACCACAAATGGGGCTACGATGAATATTTTTGTACAAGTAATGTTTATACCCTTTTTCATAATCTCTTCAAGGTATAGACCCAGTAGTGGTATTGCTGTATCAAAGAGTATGAACATTTTTTTTCCTCTTTGGGCATAATTCCAAATTGCTCTCCAGAAAGGTTGGATGAGTTCACAGCTCTGCCAACATCCAACATTGATCATTGCCCTTTCTAGTCATATTGACAAGTCTGAGAGGTGTGAGGTGCTTTAATTTGCATTTCTCTAATAAGTAATGATTTAGAGCAATTTTTCATATAACTATGAATCATTTTGATTTCCCTAGCTGTGAATTGCCTTTGCATATCCTTTGACCATTTGTCCATTGGCTTGTTCTTTTGAAAATTTGATTCAGTTCTCTGTATATTTTAGAAATGAGTCCTTTGTCAGAATTGTTGTAAAAATTGTTTCCCAATTTACTATTTCTTTTGATCTTGGTTACAGTGGTTTTGTCTGTACAAAAGCTTTTTAATTTAATATAATTAAAATTATCTAGTTTGTTTTTAATGATGTTCTCCATCTCTTTCTTGGTCATAAACTGCTCCCTTTCCATAGATCTGACAGGTAAACTACTCCTTGATCTTCTAGTTTGCTTTTAATATTTTTTATGACTAAATCCTGTATTCATTTATATCTTATCTTGATATGGGGTTTGAGGTGTTGGTCTAATCCAAGTTTCTTCCATACTAACTTCCAATTTTTGTCAAAAGAAAGAGTTTTTGTCCCAACAGCTGGACTCTTTGGCTCTATCAAACAGCAGATTCCTATAATCATTTCCTGCTATTGTACCTATTCTATTCCACTGATCCACTTCTCTATTTCTTACCCAATATCAGACAGTTTTGTTTTATAGTATAATTTTAGATCTGGTAAAGCTAAGGCACCCTCTTTTGCAATTTTTTTCATTGTATCCCTGGAAATTCTTGACTTTTTATTTTTCCATATAAATTTACTTACAACTTTTTCTAACTCATTAAAGTAACTTTTGGGGATTTTGATTGGTAGGGCACTAAAAGAAGTAATTTAGTTTTGGTAGAATTGTCATTTTTATTATATTAGCTTCACCTATCCATGAGCAGTTATGTTTGCCCAGTTATTTAAATATGATTTTATTTGTATGAGAAGTGCTTTGTAATTGTTTTCAAAAAGTTTTTGAGTGTATCTTGACAGGTAGAATCCCAGGTATTTTATGTTGTCCAAGGTTATTTTGAATGGGATTTCTCTTTTTAGCTCTTTTTACTGTATCTTGCTAGTCATATATAGGAATGTTGAGGATTTATGATGGTTTATTTTAAATCCTGCTACTTTGCTAAAGTTGCAAATTATTTCTAGTAGTTTTTTAGATGATTTTTTAGGGATTGTCTAGGTATACCAGCATGTCATCTGCAAAGAGTGAGAGTTATGTCTCTTCCTTCCCAATTCTAATTCCTCCATTTTATTTTTCTTCTCTTATTGTTGAAGCTAAAATTTCTAATACAATATCAAATAGTAGTGATAATGGGAATCTTAGTTTCACCCCTGATCTGATTGGAATGCCTCTAGCCTATCCCTGTTGCATATAATGCTTGTTGAGGGTTTCAGATAGATACTGCTTATTATTTCAAGGAACAATATATTTATTCATATACTCTCTAGTGGTTTTAGTAGGAATGAATGCTGTATTTTATCAAAAGATTTTCATCATCTATTGATATAATCATATGATTTCTGATAGGTTTTTATTGATATAATTAATTATACTGAAAGTTTTCCTAATATTGAATCAACCCTGTATTCCTGGGATAAATCCTACTTGGTCATAATGTATTATTCTAGTGGCAACTTGCAATCATTTTCCTAAGATTTTATATAAGATTTTTGCATCTATAATCATTGGGGAGATAGGCCTATAATTTTCTTTCTCTGCAGTAACTCTTCCTGGCTTAGGTATCAGCACCATATCAGTGTCACAGAAAGAGTTAGGCAGAGTTCTGTCTTCACCTATTTTTCCATAGATTTTATATAGAATTGGAACCAGTTGTTCCTTAAATATTTGATATAATTAATTCATTTGTGAATCCATTTGGCCCTGGATATTTTTCTTTGGGACTTCAATAATGGCTTATAGAATTTCTTTTTCTGAGATAGGGTTATATAGGTTTTTAATTTCATCTTCATTTAATCTGGGCAACTTATATTTTTGTAAATACTCATGTGTTTCACTTAGATTGTCACATTTATTTGTATAGAATTGGGCAAAATAATTCTAAATTATTACTTTAATTTCCTTCTCATTGGTGGTGTGTTCACCCTTTTCATTTATGATACTAGCAATTTGGTTTTTCTCTTTTTTTAAAATAAAATTGACTAGAGGTTTATCAATTTGATTGATTTTTTCATAAAACCAGCTCTTAGTTTAATTTATTAGTTCAATAGTTTTCTTGCTTTTGATTTTATTAATTTATCCTTTAATTTTTAGAATTTCTAATTTGATATTTAATGGGGGGTTTTAAATTTGTTCTTTATCTAAGTTTTTTAGTTGCATATTTAGTTCATTGATTTCTTTTTTCTTTAATTTATTCACATAAGCATTTAAAGATATTATATACCCCTTAACCCCTGCCTTAAGTGTATCCCATAAGTTTTGGTATGTTGTTTCATTATCTAGGAGGAAATTATTAAATCTTCCTATAATTTGTTGCTTGATCCACTCATTCTTTAAAAAGAATTTATTTGGTTTTCAATT
This sequence comes from Macrotis lagotis, assembly GCF_037893015.1. Taxonomy (NCBI): domain Eukaryota; kingdom Metazoa; phylum Chordata; class Mammalia; order Peramelemorphia; family Peramelidae; genus Macrotis; species Macrotis lagotis. Next base: position 214,789,353 of record NC_133658.1, on the reverse strand, counting down.
AGTTTCTGGGTCTATATCTTCCTGGCTCAATATTGCATATGATTTTTCTTGCATGATGATCTGAGAAAAAGGTATTCATTATTTCTGCCTTTTTGCAATTGATCATTAGATTTTTATGCCCTAATACATTGTCAATTTTTATGTATGTGCCATGTACTGCAGAAAAGAAAGTATGTTCTTTCCTATCCCCATTTAATTTCCTCCATAGATCTGTCATATATGGGTTTTCTATCAATCTATTTACCTCCTTAACTTCCTTCTTGTTCATTTTATAGTTAGATTTATCTAAATCTGAGAGTGGGAGGTTGAGGTCTCCCACTAGTAGAGTTTTGCTGTCTATGTCTTCCTGGAGCTCTTTCAATTTCTCCTCCAAGAATTTGGATGCTATACCAGTGGTTGCCTACACAGTACTGAAATTTCTTTATTGTCTATGGTACCTCTTAGGAGGATAGAGTTTCTTTCCTTATCTCTTTTAATGAGATCTATTTTTGCAGCTGCTTTATCTGAGATAAGGATTGCTACCCCTGATTTTATCAACTCAACTGAAGCAAAATATATTTTTCTCCAACCTTTTACCATTACTCTATATACATCTCTCTGCTTCAAATGAGTTTCTTTTAAGCACCATAGTGTAGGATTCTGGTTTTTAATCCACTGTGCTATTTGCTTTTGTTTTAAGGGACAATTCATTTCGTTCACATTCAAAGTTATAATTTCTAACTACTGCCCTTCATGCTATCTTCCCTTTGTTTGTATTTCCCCTTTTTCCCTTTATGCATATTCCCTAGTGTTTTGTTTCTGAATACTGCCACCTTCAGTGTACTTAACCTCCTATATCAACCCCCTTTCTCTTTATTTCCCCTTTCCCTTTTCCCCTTCTTCCCTTCCTTCTCTTAGTTACCGTTTTTTGTCTCCCTCCCCATCCTCCCCTCTCCTTTTCCCCTTTTAATGATTGAAAAGGTAAAATAAGTTCCTTAAGTTAACTTTAAGCCAAGTTTGATGAGAGGAAGATTCATGCGGTTCTCACCTCCTCCCTTCTTCCCCTCTATTACAACTGGTCTTTTGTACCTTTTGATGTAATGAGATTTACCCCAATTCAGTCTCCTCCATCTTCTAATCTCCTTACTGTTTCCCTTTTTAAGGAGGTGTAATTTTTAAATCATTCTATCTGCATCACAGAAAGGTTAAGTGTCCATCACTTCTGGAGAAGTGTATTCTCTCTAATAGAGTTACAATTCTCAAGAGTTATGAGACTCTTTCTCCCAAGTGGGTATATAGCCAGTTTCATCTTATTGGATATTAGTTGTTTTCCTTAACTCTTTTTTTTTAACCTTTTCATGTATCTCTTGAGCCTCTTTGACATCCAAATTTTCTATTTAGCTCTGGTCTTTTCATCAGGAAATATTGGAAGTCTCCCATTTCCTTATATGTCCATCCTTTCCCCTGAAAGAGAAAGTTCGGCTTTGCCAAATAGTGGATTCTTAGCTGCATTACAAACTCCCTTGCTCTTCAGAATATCTCATTCCAGGTCCTTCGATCCCTTAATGTTAATGTGGCCAGGTCTTACATAATACTTCCTGTGGCTCCTTGGTATTTAATTTTTTTTTTCTTTCTCACTGCTAGCAGCATTTTCTTTTATCTGATAGTTCTGGAATTTGGCCACAACATTCCTTGGTGTTTTCATTTTAGCATCTCTTTCCAGAGAGGATTGATGTATTCTTTCAATTAACTATTTTGCCCTCTGATTGCATGATATCAGGGCACTAAATCCTGTAATATTAAGTGCAGAATTTTTTTCTCTCTTCAATGTTTTCAGGAAGGCCTATAATTCTCAGTTCGTCCTTTCTTGATCTGTTCTTGAGGTCTGTGGTTTTGCTGATAAGGTATTTGTCATTTTCTTCTATTTTTTCGATCTTTTCATTTTGTTTAACAGAATCTTGTTGTCTCATGAAGTCATTAATTTCCATTGATTCCATTCTTTTTTTAGAGAAGAATATTTTTCATTTATCTTTTGCAACTACTTTTGCAGTTGGTCAATTCTATTTCTGATGAAGTTTTCCATTTACCCAAGTGTAGTTTTGAGAGAATCATTTTTTTTACATTTGTCCAATTGAAGATCTGAGATAGTTTCATTTTGTATTTGTTCAATTGTATAATCCACGGATTTGTTTTCTTGTTGTAAGGTGTTCATTTTCTCTTGAGTCTCTTTTCCCAATTTTTCCAATTCCTTCTTAAAACCTTTCCTGATTTCTTCAAGGAAGTCTTTCTTCTCTGGAGAGCAATTCATATTCTCCTCACAAGTGCTAGATCTCTCTGGGTTCGAATGTATTTTTTAAGTATTTCTCCATGGGTCCCCCTTTTTACTGACCTTTCTTCATATTTATAGGATCTTGTGGTGGGGGGTGCTGGCTATCAGGTTTTTTTTTAAGATTTTATTTATTTTGAACTTTACAATTTCCCCCTAATCTTACTTCCCTCCCCCCACCCCCCACCCCCACAGAAGGCAGTTTGTCAGTCTTTAAATTGTTTCCATGGTAAATATTGATCCAAATTGAGTATGATGAGAGAGAAATGATATCCTTAAGGAAGAAACAAAGTATAAGAGATACCAAAATCAGACAATAAGATATCAGGGTTTTTTTTTTTCTAAATTTAAGGTAATAGCGCTTGATCTTTGTTCAAACTCTTCTGTTCTTTCTCTGGATACAGATGGTATTCTCCATTGCAGACAGCCCCAAATTGTCTCTGATTGTTGCACTGATGGAATGAGCGAGTCAATCAAAGTTGATCATTGCCCCCGTGTTGCTGTTTGCGTGTATAGTGTTTTTCTGGTTCTGCTCATCTCACTCAGCATCAGTTCATGCAAATCCCTCCAGACTTCCTTGAATTCCCATCCCTCCTGGTTTGTGATAGAACAATAGTGTTCCATACATATACCACAGTTTGCTAAGCCATTCCCCAATTCAAGGACATTTACTTGATTTCCAATTCGTTGCCACTACAAATAGGGCTGCTGTGAATATTTTTATACAAGTGATGTTTTTACCCTTTTTCAACATCTCTTCAGAGTATAGACCAAGGAGTAGTATGCTGGATCAAAAGGTATACACATTTTTTTTAGAAATAATTTTTTATACATTAATAAAATATTCTTGTTTAAGAGTAAACAAAATACCCCTCCCCCTAAAAATATAGACTCACTTGAGCAATAAAGTAAAAGGGAGAGAGAAAAAAATTAAAATTAAAAAAAATAAGAGTAATTATAGGTATGGCCATGTGGCACAATGGACGGAGCACCAGCCCTGGAGCCAAGAGCACCTGAGCCCATATCTGGCCCCATACACCCAACAATCACCCAGCCGTGTGACATGCAAGCCACCCCAACCCCACTGTAATAATAGTAGGGGTGGCTCGGTGGCAGAGCATTGGCCCTCAAGCCAGGAGCATCCATGTCCAAATCTGACCTCAGACACCCAACAATCACCCTGCTATGTGGCCCCAGGCAGGCCACCCAGTCCCATTTGCCCTGCAACCCCCTCCCCAAATAATAATAATAAAAAACATGCTTCAGTCTTTGTTCCAACACCAACAACTCTGTCACGGGTGGATCACATTCTTTATGATAAGTCCATCACAAAACTTACTTCCATATTTTTCCACCATTGCCATTGCTGATCGCAACTCCCTCCTTTCAGATTTCTCCACTATCATGTACTATATCTTCTCTCTCCTTTCACTTTGACTCTGCTGTAGGGTAGTTAAGTGGCACAGCAGACAGATCCCTGGTTCTAGGGCCAAGAGGCCCCGAGGCCCCGAGCCCCCATACTACCCCTTAGACCCAGCATCCACCTGGTCCTGTACAGGGCATCCAATCCCAGCCCCTTGCAAGAAGTAAAAAAGAAAATGTGTTATATCTGACCAGTCTCCCCCCATGGTCCATCCTCTGTTCCATCACTCACATCCCCCTCTTCTTACTCCAGATGCCTATACCCCATTGAGTATTTATGCTGTTTCCTTTCCTAGCGACCTCTGATGAGAGCAAAGATTCCCTCATTCCCCCTTGTCTTACCCCCTTCCATATCATTGCAATAGCTCATTGTAATAAAGAAAAATCTTATTATATGAAATATCTTGGCCTATTCCCCTCTCCTTTTTCTTTTTCCCATTACATTTCCCTTTTTTCTATTGACTCCATTTTTACACCATATTTTATCTTCAAATTCAGCTTTCTCCTGTGCTTCAACTATAAAAACTCCTTCTACCTGCTCTATTAACTGAGGTTCATATGAGTATTATCAGTGTCATTTTTCTATGCAGAAATACATGCAGTTCATCATCATTAAGTCCCTCATAATTTCCCCTTCTCCAATCTCTATGCTTCACCTGAATCGTGTATTCGAAGAACAAACCTTCTGTTCAGCTCTAGCCATTCCAAGAGGAACATTTGAAATTCCCCTGGTTCATTGAAAGTCCATCTTTTTCCCTGGAATAGGACATTCATTTTTTCTGGGTAGTTGATTCTCGGTTGCATTCCAAGCTCTTTTGCCTTCCGGTATATTATATTCCAAGCCCTATGAGCTTTTAATGTAGTTGCTGCTAAGTCCTGTGTGATCCTGACTGCAGCTCCATGATATTTGAATTGTGTCCTTCTGGCTGCTTGTAATATTTTATCTTTGACTTGGGAGTTCTGGAACTTGGCTATAATATTCCTAGTGGTTGTTTTTTTGGGATCTCTTTCCTGGGGGGAATCTGTGGATTCTCTCCATTACTATTTTGTCCTCTGCTTCTAGGATATCAGGGCAATTTTCCTGTAGTAATGCTTTGAAAATGATATCAAGGCTCTTTTCCTGATCATGACTTTCAGGTATTCCAATAATTTTTAAATTGCCTTTCCTAATTCTGTTTTCCATATCAGTTGTTTTTTCAATGAGATGTTTCACATTTTCTTATAATTTTTCATTTTTTTTTTGTTTTGAAGTATTGATTCCTGATTTCTGGTAAATTCATCAATCTCCCTGAATTCTATTCTTTGTCTAAAGGGTTTGTTCTCAGAGAGTTTTCTTTTCTCCTTTTCCATCTGGCCAATTTTGCTTTTTAAAGCATTCTTCTCCTCAACAACTTTTTGAACTGTTTTATCCATTTGACCTAAGCTGGTTTTTAGCATGCTATTTTCTTCAGCATTGATTTGGATTTCCTTGACTAGGCTGCTGACTTCATTTTCATGTTTTTCCTGCATCTCTCTCATTTCTTTTCCCAGTTTTTCTTCTAACTCCCTTATTTGATTTTCAAAGTCTTTTTTTGAGCTCTGTCACAGCCTGAGTCCAATTTCTGTTTTTCTTAGAGTCTTTAGATGCAGGAGCTTGTGCTTCCTCATCTTCAGACTGAGTATTTTGATCCTTCTTGGGCTCATTTGCATAATATTTCTCAATGGTGTTCCTCTTATTTCTCTGCTTGCTCATTTTCCTAGCCTGGGCCTGGTTTTGGGGTGCTTCCTGAGCTTTTGGCACACTCCCACAAGGGTCTCAGTGTGTGAGGCTCTGTCCTCCCTCCTGGCCTGTGAATGACCTTATGGGCCCCCCTGTGCTCTGGGGCTGAGGTGGGGGGGGTGCCCTGCTGTTCTATGGGGGGACCTAGACTGTGATCTGGATCTGAATGTGTTCAGAGCCCCAGAGTCCTGTTCCAGGGGCAGAGGACAGAGCACCACACTCTCTCTTCTCTCCCCTCCCTCAGCTCAGTGGGCTCATGACTGGGGCTCCTGTTTAAGGGCTCTGCCTACTTATGTTTCCTGGATCTGGAATGCCGTGGCCATGCTGCTCGCTGTGTGCCCGGAGGTCTGGGCTTCATGTGCTCGCTCTGGCAGAGGTCCCCCGCTGTTCCCCCAATTTGTGCCCAGTGCTCCCTGGGGAGTAGGTCAGGAAACTCCCCCACTGCTGTGAGCCACAGCTCCCAGTGCCCTGGGGCTGCCTCTGGGAGGCTGAAGTTCTTTAGCTCTGGCGGGCCACCCCTGTGGCAGGCCACCTCTCCAACCCCAGGGAGCAGAGTCTTTCTGTTCTTTTCCATCTTCCCTTGAGTAGGACAATTGCCTCACTGGGTCCTTCTGTGGGTTCTGTCTCTCGAAAATTTAGTTAAAGTCCGTAGTTTTGAAGATTTATGAGAGAGCGCCTGAGACAAGATCTGCTCTTGTTGCCATCTTGTCTCTGCCCCCTCCCAGAGGTTTGTTTTTGAAGATCTTAGAGGTTTATTCACTTGACTTAGTAATTCCAAGGCCCGGCCAGTAGGAGGCACTGGTTGCTTTCTTTGGAGTGTATGGGGTCCTCAGAAGTAGGGTCTAAATTGACCTTGAATAATAATGTGCTGTGCCCTGTGGGAGGGAGTTAATCTCTTTCCTTTGAGCCAGCTCTGTTGCCTACACCTAAGCCTGAGGGGGTGAGGAGTGATTTATTGTTTGTTCTTGGTGAAGGGCTCTGCTGAAAGTATGGAGTTCAAGTCCCTGGGCTGAGTTGGTTGTTCTCCAGGCATACTGTCAAATTCTGAGCTGGACTCATGCTCCCTAGTTCCTCTACCCTGGTCAAAGACTCTGAGGCTAAAGTTTAATCTCGCATCCGCTACTCACCAAAGTCTCTATGGCTGTGGCTGGTCCTCTGGCTTCCCCTAGCTGCTGTCCTCATGCTGACTCTGCTCTTGTCTCCCAGTTCAACCAAGTTCCCCTCAGACAGACTTTCTTGGCCAGTGTTCTCCTTGCTTCTCTTTCTAGGTTTTGTCGATTGAATTTCTGTTGAGGTTTTTCCCCCCATGTTATTATTGAGGGGAAAGAGGAGAATTTAACAGTGTCTGTCTTCTCTCTGCCATCTTGGCCAGAAAAATGGCCAGGAAAAATCAAGGGAGTTACAGGAAGAAATTGAAAGCAAAATTATAGTATGGGGGATTTTAATTGTCTTCTTTCAGAAATTGATAAATACAACAAAAAATAAATAAGAAAAATTATGGATGTGAATAGAATATTAGAAAAGTTATATATGATAGACATTGAAAAAACGGAAAGAAAAAGAAAAAAGAAACTTTTTTTTCTCAACAGCACTTCACCTACACAAAAATTGATCAAATATTAGGCCATTAAAATTTCAAAATCAAATATATAAAGGCAGAAATATTAAACATATCTTTTTTGGATTGTAATGCAATGAAAATTACATTCAACAAAAGAAAGTGGATTGGAAATCAAATATCTAATTCTAAATAAAAAGGAAAAAAGGAAAAAAATCTTAGAAAAATAATTTGAATAAACAATGAGAAAATAATACAAAGTTTGTGGGATCAAGTCAAATTAGTAAACAGAGGAAATTTATTTCTCTAAATTCTAACACCAGCAAAATAGAAAAGGAGAAGATCAACAATTTTGACATGCAAATAAAAAAACAATTAGAAAAAGAACAATTAAAAATCCCCAAACAAACATCAAATTGGAAATTCCAAAAGTCAAAGGTGAGATTAATAAAATTTAAAATAAAAAAATCCAAACAATTGAGCTAAGAACTAAAACTCAACGATGTTTTATTGAAAAAAAAAACCAAAGAAGAAGGGTAAGTCATTGTTTAACTTCAGTTAAAAAAAAAGAAAACCAAATAGTCAGCATCAAAAATGAACATGGTGAAATTACCACCAATGAAAAAGAAATTAAAGCAATCATTAGGAAATATTTTGCCCAATTATATGCCAACAAATTGACAATGTGAACAAAATGATGAATATTTATGAAAATATAAATTGCCTAGATTAAGAGATCAAAGATCAAAACATAGACTTCCTAAATAAACCTAATTAGAAAAAAATAACTTGAATAAGTCATTAATGAACTCCCTAAGAAAAAATTCCTAGGGTCAGATGGATTCAAAAAATAACTCTACCAAACATTTAAAAATCCATTGATTCCAATATGATAAGAACCATTTGGAAAAACAGATGAAAAAGAGTCCACCAAATTCCTTTTATGACACAAATAAACTCACACCTGAACAGGAAGAGCTAAATCAGATAAATAAAATTATAGAACAATTTCCCTAATGAATATCAATGTAAAAATTTTGAACAAAATACTTGCAACTGATTATAACAATATATCCCAAGCATTATACACTATAACCACGTGGGATTTATACCAAGAATGCAGAGTTGGTTCAATATTAGAAAAACTATCAATCCAATTGACTTTATGAATAACAAAAGCAACAGAAATAATATGATTATCTCAATAGAAGCTGAAAAAAACTTTTGATAAAATATAACATCCATTCCTATTAAAAACACTAGAGAGTATTGAAAGATAGTATTCCTTACAATAACAAGTCCTATATATCTAAAACCGTCAATGACCATTATCTAGAAAAGGGAATAAGCTAAAACCCTTCCCAAAATAACACTAGGATACCCCATTATCACCACTATTATTCAATATTATTCAATACTGGAAATATTAGTTTTAGCAATAAGAGAAGAAAAAAATAAAAGGAATTAGAATAGGCTATGAGGAAACAAAACTCATACTCTTTTTTAAATGATATGAAGGTATACTTAGAGAACTGTAGAGAATCAACTAAAAACTACTTGAAATAATTAACAACTTTAACAAAGTTGTAGGTTATAAACTATACCAATGCAAATTATCAGTATTACTTTATATTATCAACAAAGCCCAGCAGCAAGAGATAGGAGAAGTTCCATTTACAATAATTGTAAACAATATAAAATATTTGGAATTCAGCTTTTCAAGACAGATACAGAAACTTTATGAACATAATTATAAAAACAGTTTTCACACAAATAAAGTCAGATCTAAACAACTGGGAAAATAAAACAAAAATGACAATTCTACTTGCTAATTTGCTTGTTCAGTACAATACTAATTACTCTATCAACAAACTTTTATAAAGCTAGAAAAAACAAAAAAAATCATTGAGAAAAAGAAAATGAAAAAATACAAAGGAAGGCATCCAACAATAGCAGATCTCAAGCTATAATATAAAGTATCACTCACCCAAACTACCCTGTACTGACTAAGAAATAGAGTGGTGAATAAGTGAAACAGATTAGGCATATAAGACACAGATGTAAATGACCATGGTAACACAGTGTTTGATAAGCCCAAAACCTTTAGGATAAGAACTCACTATTTGACAAGCATTGATGGAAAAATTGTAAACCAATAGGGCACAAACTAGGTATAGAACAACATCTCATACCATATACCAGAATAAGGTCAAAATGGGTATGATTAGACATAAAGGGTGGTACCTGATAGAAAATTAGAAGAATAAGGAGTAATCTTCCTGTTAGATCTCTGGAAAAGGAAGGAATTCAGTATCAAACAAGAGCATTATGAAATGTAAAATAGATAATTTTGATTACATTAAAATACAAAGCTTTTGCACAAACAAAACCAATGCAACCAAGATTAGAAAAAAAAACAGAGATGAGGAATAATTTTTATAGATCATGTTTCTCTCAAAGACCTCATTTCTCAAATATATAGATAACTGAGTCAATTCATAAGAATGCAATTCATTATTTAATTGACAAATGATCAAAATATATGAACAGATCGTTTTCAGATGAAGAAATCTAAGTTATCTATAGTCATGTGAAAAATGCTCAAAATCATTATTGATTAGAGAAATCAATTTAAAACATCTCTGATGTTCCACCTCACATTTATCAAATTGTCTAATATAACAAAAAATGAAAATGATAATTGTTGGAGAGAATCTGGCATAATTAGGGCACTAATGCATTTTTGGTAGAGTTGTGAAGTAAACCAACCATTCTGGAGAACAACTTGGAACTATGTCCAAAGGTAGCCAAACCATGCAAATCCTTTAATCACACTATAATCCTACTAGGTCTATATCCCAAAGATATCATGAAAAAGAAAAGAACTTACATTTCCAAAAATATTTATAACAACTTTTATCATGGTGACAAAATATTAGAAATTTTAGGTATATTCATGAATTGGGGATGGCTGAACAAGCTGTGGTACGTGAATGTAATGGAATATTATTGTGTGATAAAAAATGATGAACAGGAAGATTTCAAAACAGAAAACAAACTGATACAAAGTGAAATAAACAGAACCAGGAAAACATTGCAAAAAATATTAGCAACATTGTATAATGATTAACTATGCTCTTTTTAGCAATCCAGGAATCCAAGACAAATACAAGGGACTCATGCTCACCAAGGAAAATGCTATCCCCACATTCAGAAAAAGAACTGATGGACTTGGAGTGCATTATAGAGCATATTTTTTCTTTTATTTTTTTTTGTCTTCTTTGCTTTTTTCTTTTTTTCTTTTTTCACAAGGGTAAATAACATGGAAATATTTTACATGATGAGGAGGAATGGGGTGGTTAAGGAAGGAGAGAGAAAAATTTGCAACTCAAAATCTTATAAAAAAAAGAACGCTAAATAATGTGTTTACATATAATAGGGGAAAAAGAAAAAACTATTAAAATAAAAACTTATATATGTGCTCAAAGAAAACTAGAATTATGATATATTAAACAATAATTGCAAATGCTTTCCAAGTTACAGAAATATAAATAAGCTAATGCAAGTAGTTCACCATGCTGCTGCTATTTTGTTGCATAATTCTCCCTCCCCCATCAATTCCCCAGAAATAGGATATAGTTTTTATACTGCCATAGCAAACTGGGGCTAAATTTCTAATTATAATCTCCATCATCCAGTCTGTATGCCATATAGAGTTACTGGTCAAAGTGAGCCCCCTCAAAATTTTGGTGGATCAGATTTCATAACTTGCTTTATTTTTTTCTCAGTTTTCTTAGGGAACTGCAAGCACCTGTAACCGTGTAGGAGTATTTTTCTGCTCTTGTTAGTTTAGTTACCGAAAAGGCTTTGATGGAAACCACATCCTTTCACTCAGTTTTGGGAAATTTTATTAAAATGGCCTCAGCAATCACAATGAAACCTCCAAATATCTGATTCAAATGGACTTTTCTGACTGTTTTTTTCTCTTACCAAATTGCAAATGACTTTTACAAACAGCTGTAATTTCTAGATTTAAAAACTATATGGGAAAGAAAGACCATCAGGATAGACAATGCATAGGAAAAAAGAATATTGATTTGCATCACAACTATTTGATACTTGCTCATCCATCTGATATGCAGGGAAAAGAACCTGAAAATGCAAAATGCTTTCAGGTGTTCATGGTTTGGTTATGTCATGGTGAGGGTTTGGTTTTCTGACTTGGTATATTCATGCTTCACTTAAGTCATTTCACTCCTAGTTGAAAAGGTGAAAAAACAACAAGCAAAATCCTTTATTTTTTGATAAATGGATGATCTCACTGGAGTGATGTTCCTCTTAAGATGTTGGTGCTGCAGTGAATAAAAGAACAGAGTCAGGAACATCTGAATTCAAATCCAGCTTTAGACATTTATTAGTGTGTAACTGTTGGTGAGTCACTTCACTTCTGGTTCTTCAATTCTAAAATGAGGATTATTGAACACTTACCTTGCAGGGTTGTTATGAAGATCAGGTTAGGGAATAATTGTAAAGTTCTCAGAACATTCCATGAATCATAGTAGGCATTATATAAATGCTTATTCCCCTCCCCCCGAACAATTTTTGCCATGTTCTTATATTATTTCTTTATAAAAGATCTTCCAGATCTCCCAAGAGGCCTTCATGTTAGATGAATGTTAGTTCATCCACCCAAGTATATTTTACTTTGGATATATGACCATTTCACTTCCTTTTCTGGTCAGACACGACCCTGGCAATGTCTTTGCTGCAACTTCTCAAACATGAGTCCTCACTGACAATAAGTTTCAACAAAAAGCTGATAAAAGCATTGAAAGCCAGGAGCTATTTGTAGACAACATTGAAATTGAACTTTGGAGCTTCTAGCTACTTAGAGATAACACAAATACTATCTTCATCATGAGTCCCTCCTTTATTTTTCAGAACTGCTTGAATTAGCATGGTAGAAGCAGGTATAGAAAAGAATTAAAAATGCAAAATATGATTTAACCAATCAGCAGCATTTATTCAACATTTATTACCTCTTAAGCACTGGGTTTAGAAATTCAGATTCTCAGAATAGTGAAAAGAATCACTGCCTTTAAACTTCTTACATTGTAATAGTAGAGACAAAAAATGTATATGCATGTTTGTGTGTGTGTGTGTATACAGAGATACATACACATATATATACAACATCTGTACATATATATGCATATGTATACATAAGATACAAAATACAAAGATACAAAATCTGTATGCATATACAGATTTTGTATCTGTGAGTATGTGTGCAAATAGTTACACAGAAGAGAGTATAAATATAAAATAACATTAGAGTAGAGTGTATTAGTATTTAGAAGTCCACGATTTAAAGATATAGTTGTAAGGAAGGAAGAAATTGAGGAACAAGGGACAAGAATTGCAAAGGTCCAGAGCTGGGAGATGGGGTGTCTGGGACAAGAAATAGTAAAAGAACTGATAGAAGAGAATAATGCAAAAGGAAATAGAATGGAACCCCGATTTAAGTATTTTAATGTTAAAGAATAAACAAATCTTATATTTGGGGTGGTGTCAAGATAGTGAAGAGAAACCAGAAACTTCCCTAATGTCTTCCCAGCTTCCTTCAAAAGCAATGTTAATCAAGCCTCTAAAAGGGTTCTGGAGTGAATGAATCCTCAAAGAAACCGATTGGAGCATCTTCCAGTTTAAGGTATCTGGAAATGACTTCAGGAAACGTCAGTCTCACGGGGTTGGAAGGAAAGCATGACCCAAAGGAAACAGAGATCATCACAGGGAGCAGTGAAAAACAGAATTCCAGAATTAGCAGGTCATGAAGAAAACAATGCAAGCAGTCAGAAAGAAATAATTAGAATACCAATGATCCATAATCAAGAGTACCCAGGATCTGGCAGCATCAGCATTAAAGAATGCTAGAATGTTATATTCCAGAGAACAAAGGATCTTGAAATCAATTTCCCATCAACATTGAGCATACCATTTCAGGGGAAAAGATAATATTCAAAGAAATGGGGGACTCTCAAGTTTTTCTGATGAAAAAAATACTAGAGTTGGGTAGTAAATTTGATCTTCAAATGTGAGACACAAGAGATAACATAAAAAGGTTAATGGGGCAAAGAAAATAATACTATTCAAGAAGATTAAATAGGTTACATCCTGGGATGGGATACATGGGAGGATGATACTTATAACTCTTGATAATTGTAACTATAATAGAGAGAGTGTACTTAGATCAAAAGTATGGGAATAAATTGATTTTCACAGGATGATATAAGAAAAGTTAAAGGGGAAAGCACAATAGGGTAAATTATAGCATATGAAGAGGTGCAAAGAATCTATTACAGTAGAGGAAAGAAGGGAGGGAATGAGAATGGTTTGAACCTTACTTTCATCAAATTTGGCTCAAAGAGGGAATAACCTAGTACTCAGTTGGGTTTAAAAATGTATTCTACACAAAGGAAAAGGGAGGGGGGCCAATAGAAAGGAGAACAGATTGAGAGAGGCAGTGACCAGAAGCAAAATACTGGTGAGAAGGGATAAGGTAAAAGGAGAGAAAATAGGATGGAAGGAAAAATAGGATGGAGGCTGATACAGTTAGTCATCGTAATGGTTAATGCAAATGGGATGAACTCTCCCATAAAATGAAAGTGGATAATGGAGTGGATTAAAAACTAGAATCCTACAATATTTTGTTTACAAGAAACACATTTGAAGCTAAGAAATACAGAGTAAAGGTCAAGGATAGAGCAGCATATATTATGCTTCAGCTGAAGAAAAAAACATAGGAGTAGCAATCCACATCTCAAAGAATTCAAAAGCAAAAATAGATCTCATTAAAAGGGATATGGAAGGATATTACCTCTTCCTAAAAGATAATAAAGACAATGAAGTAATATCAATACTAAACATTTATGCACCAAAATGTATTGCATCTAAATTCTTAGAGGAGAAGCTAAAGTAATTACAGGAGACTATAAAGAAAAAAGTATAATAGTGGGGGACTTCAAATCCTTCTCCCAGAATTGAATAAATCAAATCTTAAAATAAATAGGAAGGAATTTAAAGACGGAAACAAAATTTTAGAAAAGTTAGTTATGAAAGACCTCTGAAGAAGTTTGAAAGGTGATATAACATTTTCTCAGAAGTTCATGACACTACACAAAAATTGACCAGGCATAGTGTATAAAACCCTAACAATCAAATGTAGAAAGACAGAAATATTAAACACATCCCTATCAGATCATCATGCAATAAAAGGCTATGGAAAAAAGTTATTAACATTAATTGGAAACTAAACATCATAATATTAAAGAACAAGTGGTTCAAAAACAGGATGATTCTTGTCCTTCCTTATTGAAGAAGACCAAAATGACATCACTATGTGTGAGACAAATTACAGTGTGTCTAACTGTGGCTGATCAGACCCAAATAGTCCATGTGAATACCTGGGGTGGGTACTCTAATCTTAGTTATGTCACTTTTCCTTTGAGCTGCTTCAATTCTGCATTCCTCATAGTGTAGTAACTTTGAAGATGAGGGCATGTCAAGCTGGGTGGTCCTGGGTCAGTGTCTCCCATGTTTTATAATCAGTTCTAAAGATTTTCAATAACCTTCTGGGTTATTGCTTTTTTTGAACCTCTTGTGAGTGCTTGCCCTGGGTGAGTTTTCATAAAAAAGACTTTTGGCATGCATACATCTGGCATTCTAACAATGTTTCCAATTCATCGTAATTGCACTCACTGTTGTAACATTGAAATTCTAGGCAGTTTAGCTTGAGAAAGGATCTCAGTGTTACCTGCCAGGTAATCTTTAGAATGTTCCTAAGACAATTTAAATGAAAATAATTCAGTTTCCTGACATGGCATTGATAGACTGTCCAGGTTTCACAGGTATATAGCAATGAGATCAGCACAATGGCACTGGAGACCTTTGGTTTGGTATCATTCTAATACCTGTTCTCTCCCACACTTTATATTTTAAAATTTTATTTATTTATTTTCATCCATATGCACATGTATTTTTTAAGTTACAAAATTTCTTTCCAACCTCTCTTCCCAACCCCCTCCCCTCAGTGAAGAACAGTCAGATTAGCATTGTACATACTTATATTGGATAAAGATGTTTGCATATTAGTCATTTTGGTATAAGAAATTAGGATTAAGGGAGAGATGTACAAGAGATAATTTTTATAAAGTGTTCATCAGATTCTGAAGGGTTGGTTTTTCTTTTTTTGTTTGTTTGCTTTTCTTCATCTGGATGGGGAAAACATTGTTCTTTGCTGGTCTATTACAGTTATCCTAGTTCTCTGAAGTACTGAAAGATGCTGTTTCCATTAAGGTTGATCAACTCTCAACATTTTTGTTAATGTGTACATTGTTTTCTCTCAGCATCAGATCCTTTAAATCATTCCACGAGTCTCTAGTGTCTGACCATTTATGGTATCTCATAAAAGAATAATATTCCATTGTATTCCTGTACCAAAACCTGTTTAGCTTTTCCCATTTGATGAGCATCCCCTCAATTTCCATCTCTCACACTTTCTATTGGAGCCTCCCAAATACTGAGCTAGCACTGGAAATGTGTGTGTCAACCTCATTTTCAATGTGTACCTACTTTGAAAGGACACAGCTAAGGTAAATAAACTTGGTCACAATACTCAAAACTGCTCCATTTTCTTTAACCAATAGCTCCACATATGTATGGTGAAGTGTGTGTTTTCTTGATATTATTTATTAGAACAAAATCAGCACAAGCATCAGAGAATTGATCCATACTTTGTTGCATCTCAGCTTTGGAAGCTTTATCTCTCTTAGCTTCATTTGTACTTTACTTTTGATGGAATTAGATTCCACTTTATTAGAAATGGATGAACTATCCTGCTGGTAAACCTTGTGGAGTTCTCAATTTTCATTTAGTAGCTTTTGTATTTTCTCAACATTTTCATCAAATCAGTTTGGTATTTGTGCGTGTTCTGACCCAGATGAGCAAAAATAATGCTGCACATCAGATTTCTGAAAGCTACCAACTCTTTTTTTCAACTCTACTTTTGCCAACTGTGTGTTGGCTCAGTTTTTCCTCCAAGTTAGCAACAAACTGTTTCTGCTCAGAGAGTCTAATCTCTTACACTAATTATTTTAGTATTCATTTTGCCTTGGGGTTGATGCTTTTGGTTGAATATGAATATTTCATTTAGAGAGGATGAGTTTGTGATTAGTCCAGCACTCTGCATCACATATTGCCTTTGTCACAATCACATCCTGTCTGTCTCTTCTTCTTATAATCACCTAGTCTATTAGATGTCAATGTTTGTTACAAGGATGCATCTGAGAAGTTTTATTGCATTTAGGTAAATGGAAGACAGTGTTTGTGATGATGTCATTAGATATGCAAGTTTTCAGTAGTATGCAAATATTGCTATTGTTGTTTCCAACTCCATTCCTCTGAATGTTTCCAACTCCATTCCTCTGACCTGCTATGTCTGGTAAACTGAGTTCACTCTAGCATTAAAGTCATGTGAATTATAAGCTTGTACTCTTGATACATTGAGGACAAGTGTCTTCAGATCTTCATAAAATTTTTCATTCACTTCTTCAGCTATAATATTGAAATAGCCGCCCTGAGTGAAACAAGGTTGGCAAATGAAAGCTAGTTTAGCTGGATATACTATTTGCCAATAAATCTGACAATCTAAGTGAAATTATTGAATATTTATTAAAAAACTATATTGACCAGAATAATAGAAGAAATAAAATACTTGAATAATCTTATTTCAGATTGAGAAATTAAACAAACTGTCAATAAATTCCATATGAAAATGTCTCTAGGGCAAGATCAATTTACTAATACAAATTAAAATAACTCTGAGGTATCACCTCATAACTGTCAGATTGAACCATATCAAAGAAAAGGAAAAAGGTTAATATTGAATGGGATATGAGGAAACTGGGATATTAATGCACTGTTTGTAGAGTTGTAAACTTATCCAACTGTTCTGGAGATCAATTTAGAACTATGCTCAGAGGGTAACAAAGCTGTATATATACCTTTGAACCAGTAATTTCATTCCTAGGTGTGTAACTGAAAGAAATTATGAAAAAAAGGAAAAGACTTACATTACAAAAGTATTTATAGTAGCTCTTTTTGTAATGGTAAATTAGAAATTGAGGGAATGTCCATCACTTGGTGAATGACTGAACAAATTGTGGTTTATGAATGTGATGGAATACTATTATTTTATAAGAAGTCACGAGTGAGGAGCCAAAATAGCAAAATAAAGGCAAAGACTTCTGAGAGTTCTCCCCCAAATACATCAAATACCTTTAAATAATGACTCTAATCAAATACTTGAGTGGTGGAACCTGCAAAAAGACTGAGTAAAACAATTTTCCAATCCAAGACAACTTGGAAGATCTGCAGGAAAGTTCTGTTGCACTAAGGTTAGAAAGAGTTCCCAGCTCAGCCTGGACCACATCAGAGTGAACCAGTTCCAGTCAACCAGGAAAAGACTGAGGGATGTCTGGACCTCTGACAGAGATTGGGTTTATAACAGCAGTGGCAGTTTCCAGATTTCTCATCTCTGGGATTAGCATGGACAATGTGGAAGGTCAGCAAGAAAGCTCTGTTGCACCAGGATAAGAGGGGACTCAGCTCAGTATAGGCCTCAGCAGCAGACCCAACCACAGTGAATCAAGACCTCTCAGCTGCTTCTAGCATGCTCAACCCACAGATGGTAAAGGGTTGGGGAAGAGATTGCAAAGGTCACTCTGCTATCCCTGAGGCAAGATTTTGTTGTCTCACGCATATTCAGAACCAGGTAGCAGTCTGGGTTCTCAATCTCAGGAAAAGGAGTAGAAGTGCACAGAACTCATTACCTACAGCAGAGTAGTTCCTGACAGTTCCAGGGCAGAAAAGAGTGCTTTTTGTCATGCACAGACCATAATAGAGACAAGAATAGCAGTCATAATCCTTGGAGAATTGAGAACTTGCAAATCCCTGGGAGGTATCCTTGAAAACAACTGCAAAAACTCAAAAGCTTGAGAGTGTGTCTTCTACCATGGAAGCAGAGCTCCATCTTAACAAAGAGTTAAAATCAAGTCATGGTCTGGGAAAATGAGGGGAAAAAAGAGAAGAAAAAAAATCCAACCATTGACAATTATTTGTTCCCATGGAGGATCAAAATACAAATTCAGCAGGTAACAAAGATTAAGTTTCTATATCCAAAGCCTCCAAGAAAAATATGAATTGGTCTCAGGCTAGGGAAGAGCTCAAAAATATTTTGAAAATCAAGTAAGTGAGGTAGACAAAAAATTGGGAATAGAAATGAGAGAAATGAGGGAAAATCCTGAAAACCAAGTCAGCAGCTTAGTGGAGATACAAAAAATGCTAAGGAAAATAACATTTAGAAAAATCAGTCTAAAAGACCACTTAGGCAAAGAATACCTTAAAAAGCAGAATTAGTCAAATAGAAAATGAAATACAAAAACTATGAAGAAAATGTAGAAAGAGCTAAGAGAAGATGATGATTTTGTGAGAAATCAAGAAACAATACAATAAAACCAAAAGAATGAAAATGTGAAATATCTCACTGGACAAAAAAATTACTGACCTGGAAAACAGATCTAGAAGAGATGATTTAAAAATTATTGACCTATCTGAAAGTCATGACCAAAAAAGACCTAGACATCATTTTTCATGATATCCTGATATTCTAAGAATCAGAGTGTAAAATAGAAATCAAAAGAATTCACTGATCACCTCCTGAAAGAGATCTTAAAATAATAATAACTTACAGGAATATCATTGCCAAATTTCAGAACTCCCAAGCCAAAGAGAAAATATTGCAAGCAGCTAGAAAGAAACAATTCACATATCTTGTAGCTACTGTCAAGATAACACAAGATTTAGCAGCTTCTTCTTAAATGATCATAGGGCTTAGAATAAAAGAATCTGGAAGGCAAAATAGCTTAAATTACAACCAAGAATCAACTACCCAGCAAAACTAAACATAGTTTTTCCAGGGAAAAGATGACCATATAAAATAGGAGACTTTCAAACTTTCCTGATGAAATGACCAGAGCTAAGAAAGTTTGATCTTCAAGTGCAAGACTCAAGTGAAGCATGAAGATGGTGGATGGTAATGGTAAATAATGAGACACTTAATGATCTTGAACTGTTGTATTCCTGCATGAGAAAATGATACTGGTAATTAATATCAACCTTCTCATTTATTAGGTTAGTTAGAAGGATCATATTGAGACAAGGCAAAAATGGAAAGTTAATTTGAAGGTACAATATATTAAAATTATTGTGTTAATGTGAGAGAAAGGAATCCATTGGGAGATAGGGAAAAGAGATGTAGAATAGGGTAAGTTATTTCATATAAAAGAGACAAGCAAAAGTTTTAACAGGATAATCGAAGGGGCGAAAGGTGAGGAGTAAATGAACCTTATTCTCATAGGAATTGGCTCATGAGAGAATAACAAACATATTTAATTGGATATAGAAATAATTTTTACCCTAGTGAAAAAGTAGGAGAGGAAAGGGATGGGAGAAAGGGGAATGGAGAGAGGGAAGGCATAGGCAGTAGAAGAGAGAGAAAAATTATGGGAGAAAGTAGTCAGATGAAAGATACTTTTGAGGAGGGAAGGGCAAAAAGGAGAGAAAGAATAGAATAAATGGGAGTGGGTTGCAAATAGGGTGGAGGGAAATGCAAATAGCAATGGTAACTGTGGGAAAAAAATATTTGGACTTTCAGCCAAGATGGCAGAGAGAAGCCAGGCATTGCCCTAAGTTCTCTTGCCCTCACAACTAAACTTCTTAACAGAATTTGGATCCACAAAACCCAGAAAAGAACCTAGGAGAACACCTACTAACAAGGTCTGTCTCAGGGGAGCAAGGGGTGACTTGGAGGCAGAGAATAGAGTACCAATGTAAGGGCAGGATGGTGAAGTCCAGGGAGTAATCTGAGAACTTCTGCAGAAGCTTTGGTTGTGTGAGTGTGGGGAGAGTTCTAGAAAGTCTGGAGGGAGAGTTTCAGCACAGCCCATAGAAGAGTTCTAAGATGTGGCTAGATATCAATCAAGTCAGCTTGGCTGGTCTGTAAGAGTTCCAGGATTTCCAGTTGGGTACCTTCTGCCCCCTCCCTGTGGAAGAAAATGACTCTACCTAGAATGAACTCAGTAACAAGCCCCCCTCCCCCCCCCCAGGCTCAAGTGTGGATAGCAGACCCAGCACTGAGTGAGGGTTAAGGAGATTGATTATATAGACCAAGGGCCAGCCCACATTGTTTGAGGATGACCTGGATATTGCTGCATTCCCCACCCCCCACAAGTCTAGGGAGTGGGCCACAAATCAAGGTCATAGACATTCCAGAGAAAGTGTCTAGCATCACCTACTGGGTGGCCAAATGGAGTTACTAAACCCAGTAATCAAAGTCTCTTAGATTTCAAAACCAAAGGTATGTAAGATCCTAGGAAAGATAAAGAAAAGTCAGAGGAAAAGGTGGGTCCATTGAAAGCTACCTTGAACACACAGATCTAACAGAGAGATCTAGAACGTATGAAGATATGAATTGGTTGCAAGCCCATAAAGACTTGTTAGAAGAGATCAGTAAGGAGTCTGAAAAGCAAGTGGAAAAATTGGGAAAAGGAACACAAAACATTAACACTTTGCAAGAGAAAATTATCATCTTACAACAAGAAAATGAAAATACATTTGGTCAAGTGCAAAAAGAAAATAATCCTCTCAAGCCACCTGCAAATGATAAATGGTCAAAGGATAGGAAGAGAACGTTTTTCAGGTGAAGAAAATAAAGCTATGTATAATCACATGAAAAAATGCTCCAAATAATTATTGATTAGAGAAATGCAAATTAACACAACAATGAAGTATCACCTCTCATCTATCAGAATGGCTAAGATGAGAAAAAGGGAAAATGATCAATGTTGGGGAGGTTGTTGGAGTATTGGGACACTGATGCATTGCTGGTGGAGTTGTGAATGGATCAAACCTTTTTGGAGAGCAATATTGAACAAGTCCAAAGAGCAATAAAACTGTTCATACCCTTTGACCCAAGAATTCCAATTCTAGGTCTATATCTAGAAGAAACTATATAAAAAAGGGAAAAGTCCTACATGTTCCAAAATATTCAAAGCAACTCCTTTTGTAGTGGAAAAGAATTGGAAATTGAGAGGATGCCCATCAATTGGGGAATGGCTAAACAAGTTATGGAACATGAATATTATGGATTACTATTGTTCTTTGAAAAATCATAAATGGTCAGATTCTAGAGAAGTATGGAATAACTTATCTGAAGCTGAGTAAAGTGAATAGAACTAAAAGAACAATGTACACATCAACAACAACATTATGAGATGAAAAACCTTAATGGAAGCAGCTCCTTTCAGTAGTTCAGAGATGTAAGATAACTGTATTAGACTGATATGGACTATATTATTCCCATCCAGAGGACGTAAAACAAAGTAAAAAAGCACACAAACACAAAAATCCCTTCAGAATCCGTTGAATGCTTTATAAAAATTATCTCATATATTTCCTTCTCTTAATTCTAATTTCTCATTTGTAAAATTACTAATCTGTAGACATGTTTATCAAAATATGTATGTACGTTGCTAACCTGACTGTTTGCCACTGAGGGGAGGATGGTGGGAAGGGAGGGTGGAAGGAGATTTTATAACTTAAAAATATACATATGCAAATGGATGAGAAAAAATAAATTAAAAAATAAAAAAAACATACATTTGAGAAAACCCATAATTGGGTAAATAGAAAACTCCTTCAAAAATAGAATTTACCAATCTAAAAGGAGTTGCAAAAGGTAAATGAACAAAATTCTTATCTAAAAAAGACTGGAATCTGTGGAAACTAATGACTTCATAAGACAACCCGAATCTGTTAAACAAAAGCAAATAAACTAAAAAACAGAATAAATTGTAAAATACTTTATCCTTAAAATCACTGACCTAGAGAATAGATCCAGGAGAGATATCTTAAGAATCACTGAATTTCCTGAAAACATTGAGGATAAAAAAATCCTGCTTCAATACTTCAGGATATAGTGAAGGAGAATTGACCGGATATTATGGAATCAGAGGGCAAAATATTTATATCTGTCCCCTCTTGAAAGGGATCCAAAAATGAAAACAGCAAGGAATAATGTGAACAAATTTCAGAGATATCTGATAAAAGAGAAAAATCCTGGAAGCAGCCAAAAGGAAACAATTTAGATAGCAAGGAGCCATAGTAAGGATTACCCAGGACCTGGCTGCATAAACATTAAGGGATTGAAGGGTTTGGAATATGATATTCTGAAAAGCAAACCTAAGCCTTCTCTTCTAGGGGAAACGATGGATATTTAATGAAATAAGAAACTTCCAACGTTTCCTTATTAAAAGATCAGAGTGAAAAAGAAAATTTGATTTTTCAAACAGGAGACTCAAGAGATACATGAAGAGGTAAACAAGGGGAAAAAGCTATTAACCAATAAGATGAGATTGGCTATATCCCCACCTGGGAGAAAGTTTCTCCTAACTTTTGAGAATTGTAACTCTATAAGAGAGAATATATTTAACTAGAAGTAATGGACATTCATGGCTTGTCCATGACTCTGTTAGAATGATTTCAAAACATCTCCTTAAGAAGAGGGGGAAAGTAAAGAGATGGGAGGATGGAGGAGACTGAATGGGGTAAATTACATTACATGAAAAAAGTACAAAGGATCTATTACGATAGAGGGGAAGAAATGAGAAGGTAAGAACCACCTGAATCTTACTCTCATAAGATTGGCTCTAAAGGGGGAGGGAGGGGAAAAGAGTAATTGACAGAAGGAAGGGAAGGAAAAAAGGGGCAATGTAAAGGAGAAAGACAGGGGAGGGTGTTTGGATCTAAGGGGGCAAAGTCACTGAAAGAGATGGTATTGAGAAGAAAAATACTGGAGAATATGGTTAAAGTAAAAAAAAAAGAGGAAAGATACAATTAGAGGGAAGATAGCATGGAGGCCAATAAAGAGTTAGTCATTATAACTTTGAATGTGAATGGGATGAACTCTCTCATAAAATGTAAGCAAACAGCAGAGTGGATTAAAAACCAGAATCCTACAATATACTGCATACAAGAAACTCAATTGAATCAGAGAGATACATTTAGAATACAGGTAAAAGATTGGAGTAAAATGTATTTTGCTTCAGAAGAATTAAAAAAAGGCAGGGGTAGCAATTCTTATCTCAGACAAAGCAGCTGAAAAAATAGATCTCATTGAAAGACATAAGGAAAGAAACTCTATCCTCCTAAAAGGTACCAGAGACATTTAAGCAATTTCAATACTAAATATGTATACACTAAGTGGTATAGCTTCCACATTCTTAGAGAAGTGGAATGAGAAATGGGAGGACATAGAGATCAAACCTCTGCTAGTGGGAGCCCTCAACCTAATGCTCTCAGATTTAGATAAATCTAGTGATAAAATGAACAAGAAGGAAGTTAAGGAGGTAAACAGAATTTTAGAAAATCTAGACCTGATAGAATTTTGGAGGAAATTGAATGGGGACAGAAAGATATATTATTTTTTTTCCTTCAGAACAAGGTATTTAGACAAAAATTAGCCATGAAATAGGGCATAAAAAAGCTTATAATCAAAAGCAGAAAGGCAGAAGTAGTGAATACATCCTTCTAAGATCAAAATGTAATAACTGTCATGGAGATATAGAACTAAAACTAATTAGAAATTAATTAACCCCATTTTAAAGAATGAGTGCATCAAACATGAAATTATAGAAAGAATTAATGATTTCATCCTAGATAATGAGAACAACAAGAAAACATACCAAAACTTAAGGGGTACAGCCAAGGCAGCTGTCAGGGGATATTTTATATATTTAACTGCTTACTAGAATAAAATAGAGAAACAGGAAATCAATGAACTAAGTATGCAACTAAAAAAATTAAAGAACAAATTAAAAATTCCCAATTAAATACCTAATTTGAAATTCTATAAATTAAAGAAGTTAATAAAATCAAAAGCAAGAAATTGAACTATTGAACTAATAAATAAAATGAAGAGTTGGTTTTATGAAAAAAAAAACAATAAAATTAATAAACCTCTGAACCAAAGTGCTAATATCATGAATGAAAAAGGAGAACTTACCACCAATGAAGAGGAAATTAAAGAAATAATTCACAATTATTTTGTTCAACTGTATGCCAAGAAATTTGATAATCTAAGTGAAATGGATGAATATTTACAAAAATATAAGTTACCCAGGTTAAATGAGGAGGAAAGTAAATACCAAAATAACCCAATCTCAGAAATAGAAATTCAATAAGTTATCACTGAACTCCATAAGAAAAAATCTCTACGGTCAGATAGATTCACAAGTGAATTCTATCAAACATTTAAGGAACAATTGATCACAATTTTATATAACCTCTTTCGAAAAATAGGTGAATATGGAGCTCTGTCTAATTCTTTCTAGGACCCTAATATGGTGCTCATACCTAAACAAGGAAGGTTCAAAATAGAGAAAGAAAATTATAGACAAATTTCCCTAATGAACATGGATGCAAAAATCGTAAATAAAATCTTAGCAAAACAATTACAACTAGTTATCACTAGGATAGTGCATTTTTTGGCATTTAAACTTGTTTTATTTCTCTTTTTTTGGTTTTATAATAGATTTTATTTTTAATTTTTCAATTTTTCCCCAATCTCATTTCCCTCCCCCTATACCCCACAGAAGGCAGTCTGTTAGTCTTTACATTGTTTCCATGGAATACATTGATCTAAGTTGAATGTTATGAGAGAGAAATAATATCCTTAAGGAATAAAAATAAACTATAATAGCAAAGTTACACAATAAGGTAATGTTTTCTGGTGTATTTTTTAAAATTAAAAGTAATAGTCTTTGGTCTTTGTTCAAACAGCACAATGCTTTCTCTGGATACAGATAGTGTTCTCTATCACAGATACCCTAAAACTGTGCTTGATTGTTGCACCGATGTAATGAGCAAGTTCATTAAAGTTGATCATCACCCCCTTTTGCTGTTAGGGTGTGCAATGTTTTGCTGGTTCTGCTCATCTCACTCAGCATCAGTTTTTGCAAATCCTTCCAGGCTTCCTTGAATTCCCATCCTTCTTGGTTTCTAACAGAACAATACTATTCCAGGACATACATATACAACAGTTTGTTCAACCATTTCTCAATTGAAGGACATTTAATTAATTTCCAATTCTTTGCCATCACAAACAGGGCTGTTATGAATATTTGTGTACAAGTGATGTTTTTAACCTTTTTCATAATTTCTTCAGGGTATAGGTATAGACCCATTAGTGGTATTGCTGGATCAAAGGGTATGCACATTTTTGTTGCACTTTGGGCATAATTCCAAATTGCTCACCGGAATGGTTGGAGGAGTTCACAGCTCCAAAAACAATGTATTAGTGTCCTAGATTTAGGATAATACATTATTACCAAGTAGGAATTATTCCAGGAATGTAGAGTTGGTTTAATATTAGGAAAACAATTAGTATAATTGACTATTTCAATAACAAACTTAACATAAATCATATGACTATCTCAATAGATGCTGAAAATGTCTTTGACCAAAAACAGCACCCATTCCTACTAAAACAACTAGAGAACATAGGAATAAATGAATTACTCCTTAGAATGATAAGCAGTTTCTATCTGAAAGAATCAACAAGCATAAGGAAAGGAAAAGAAACTGGAAGAATGAGAATTGGGAAGGAAGAAACAAAACTCTAACTTTTTGTAGATGACATGATGATATACCTAGAGAACCCTAAAAATTATCTACAAGCTACTTGAAATAATTAACAATTTTAGTAAAGTTGCAGGATATAAAATAAAACCACACAAATCCTCAGCATTACTGTATTTTACTAGCAAGATACAGTAGCAAGAGATAGAAAGAGAAATCTCATTCAAAATAACTTCAGAGAATATAAAATACTTGTCAGTCTATCTGCCAAGGCAGACTCAGAAAATCTTTGAAAACATCCATAAAACACTTTTCACACAAATAAAATCAGATTTAAATAACTGGGCAAATATCAATTGCTCATGGATAGGATGAGATAATACAATGAAAATGAAAATTCTAATTAAATTGAACTATTTAGTGTCTTATTAATCAAACTTCCAAAAATTACTTTAATGAGCTAGAAAAAATTATAACTAAATTAATATGGAGAAACAAAAATTTTATAATTAAGTTAAGAATATTATGAGATTTAATGGGGGAAAAGTGCAAAAGAAGGTTACAGCCTTATCAGATCTAAAATTATATTACAAAGCATCAATCATCAAAACTATCTTGTATTGGCTAAGATATAACATGGTGGATCAGTGGAATAAACAAGGTGCAAAAGATACAACTGGATATGATTATAGTAATCTGCTGTTTGATAAAACCAAAGAGCCCAGCTTCTGGGATAAGAACTCTGTCTTCGACAAAAATCTTGGGAAAATCGGAAGTTAGTATGGTAGAAACTTGTATTAGACCAATATCTCATACCAAATACTAAGATAAGATCAAAAGGGGGTGCAGGATTTAGACATAAAAGAGAATAATATAAGCAAACCAGGAGAATAGAGAATAGTTTACCTTTCTGATTTTTGGAAATAGAAGCAGTTTATGACCAAGTAAGAGATGGAGAACATCCTTAAAAACAAGCTAGATACTTTTGATTGCATCAAATTATAAAGCTTTTGCACAAATAAAGCCATTGTAACCAAGATAAAAAGAAATGTAATAAATACTGAAATAATTCTCACAACTAGGTTTTATGACAAAGGACTCATTTCTAAAATATATACAGATCTGTGTCAAATTTATAAAAAAAAATCTATTCCTCAAAGCTTTTTGCAGATGAGGAAATCAAAGTTATCCATAGTAATTTGAAAATTTTCTCTAAATCATTGCTGATTAGAGAAATGTAAATTAAAGCTTCTCTGAGGTACCACCTCACACCTCTCAGATTGCCCAATATGACAAGAAAAGACTGATCAATGTTGGAAGTGATGTGGGAAATCTGGGACACTAATGCATTGTTGGTGGAACTATGAACTTATCCAAGCTTTCTGAAGAGCAATTTGCAAGTATGCCCTTAGGGAAATAAAAATGTGTATACCCTTTGATCCAGCAATAACGCCAACTGGTTCTATACCCTGAAGAGATCATGAAAAAGGGTATAAACATCACTGGTATAAAAATATTGATAGCTGCTCTGTTTGTGTTGGCAAAGAACTGGATATCCATCAGCTGGGGAATGACTGAACAAATTGTGGTATACGTATGTTATGAAACACTATTATTCTATTAGAAACCAGGAGGGAATGGGATTTCAGTGAAACCTGTAAAGATTTACATGAATTGATGTTGAGTGAGATGAGCAGAACCCTAACAGCAACATGGGGGAATAATGATCAACTTAGATATACTTCCTCATTCCATCAATGCAATAATTGGGGTAATTTTAGGGTATCTGTCCTGGAGAATACCCTCTGTATCCAGAGAAAGAACTGTGGAGTTTAAACAAAGAACAAAGATTATTACCTTTAATTTTTTAAAATGTTTTCTTATGTACTACAAAATTTTGTTATCTCTCTTCTTTTACTTTTTCCTCAAAGATATGTTTGTTCTCTCAATACATTCAATTTTGATCAATGCATAGCATGGGAACAATGGAAAGATTATCTAATTGCTTTCTGTAGGGGCGCAGTGAATGAAGTGAGGGGGGGAAATGTGTAAAATTCAAAACCTTACCAAAAATGATAGGTAGAACCTATTATTATATATAATTGGAAAACAAATTAAAGATTTACATAATAAAATACTTAATCAACTTTCTTTGATAAAGATCTCATTTTTCAAACCTAAATGAATCAAATTTATAAAAATATAAGAGCCATTCCTCAATTGATGGATGTATGAAAAAAGTAACTGTTTTCTGATGAGGTCATAAGGTCATTGGTGAAATCTATTTAAATATTTTTTAAATGTCCTACCTCACTATTTATGGTAGAAATGTGGGTTAGAACAATGATGAAATGATTCTTTATCCTATTGGCTAGTAGGACAAGAGGAGAAAATAACAAATGTTGGAAGAGATATGGGAAATTGAGACATCGATGCACTGATGGAGGAGTCGTGAAATAATTCAGCAATTCTATAGAGCAGTTTGAAGATATGCCAAAAGGCTGTAAAGCCACCCTTAAACTTTGACCTAGGTCTACATTCTTTTTTTTAAGGT
The DNA here is from genome assembly GCF_037893015.1 of Macrotis lagotis. Lineage (NCBI taxonomy): Eukaryota > Metazoa > Chordata > Mammalia > Peramelemorphia > Peramelidae > Macrotis > Macrotis lagotis. Next base: position 214,761,002 of record NC_133658.1, on the reverse strand, counting down.
TTTTGCAAAGCAAATGGGGTTAAGTGGCTTGCCCAAGGCCACACAGCTAGGTAATTATCTTGTGTCTGAGACCAGATTTGAACCCAGGTACTCCTGACTCCAGGGCTGCTGCCACCTAGATGCCCCCCCAGGTCTACATTCTAGAAGAGATGACAAATAGGAAGAAAATACTCAAAATGTATAAGAATACTAATAGTCACTCTATTCTGGTGATGGATAACTTGAGATTGAGGGGATGCATAGCAGTTGGGAATGACTGAACAAATGGTGGTATATGTTTGAGATGAAATACTATTCTGTTATAGGAAATGATGAACAAGATGTTCTCAGGAGAAAAAATAAAATAAAATAAAACAACTCCCCCCCCCCAGAAAATAACAAAAAAAACCCCTTACATTAGGAAGTATACTTTATACAAAGTAACAGCAATATTGCAGGTTGACCAACTGTAAATGACCTACCTTTTCTTAGCAATGCTGTGTCCCAAGAGAATTCTGTAGGCCTTAGGATAATGAATATTATGCCTCCCAATGATAGAGCTGATGCTGTCTGAGTACAGACTGAAGCATACTTCTTTTTTTTTTAGGTTTTTGCAAGGGAAATGGGGTTAAGTGGCTTGCCCAAGGCCACACAGCTAGGTAATTATTAAGTGTCTGAGACCGCATTTGAGCCCAGGTACTCCTCACTCCGTGGCCGGTGCTTTATCCACTGTGCCCCCTAGCTGCTCCCATAGTTTTTTTTTTACTTCATTTTCTTGAACTTTCTCATGGGGGGGGGCGAGGGGTTCATGCTTACTTTTAAAACGTAACATCTGTACTAATGTTTTTCATGGCTACACATTTCAACCTACACCAAATAATTTGTTTTGTCAATGAGGGGGAGTGGGGTGGGAGGAACTCAATTTGGAACTCAAGGTTTTGGAAGTAAATGTTGAAACTTATTTTTATATGTAATTGGGTAACACAAAAAAATAAACAACTTCAAAAAAGAAATATATCTTTAACATTATTTATGATAAGGATGTGTTACCTAAAAGCCTTACTAATCTAATTTAATATATTCTATATTTGAAAAAGAAGAAATCATGAGAGGATATTTTTTAGATAAGAGTTACATGAAATAATGCTGAGGTAAATGAGCAGAACCAGGAGAATATTGTAAACATAATCAACAGCTTAATATGATGAACAACTATGATAAACTCAGTTCTTCTTGGTAGTACAATGATCAAAGACATTTCACAAGGACCTGTGATGGAAAATACTATAATATCTGTAGAAAGAACTATGGTATCTGAATGTAGCCTAAAGCATAATATTATTAATTTTTAAGATTTTCTTTATTTTTTACTAATTTCATGTTCTTTATTTTGTTCTTATTCTTCTTTCACAACATGGCTAACATGGAAATATGTTTAATATTTTTATACATGTATAATCTATATCAGATGTTTTGCTATCAAGGGGTAGAGGAGGGGAAAGTAAAAGGAGAAAAATGTAGATCTCAAAATCTTATAAAAATTAATGTTAATGATTTTTGCATGTAGTGGGAAAAATAAATTAATAAAAAGTTTATATTTGATGCTGGATGTAATAAGGAGCCCCTGGAATCTATGGAGTATGATGGGATGAAATTTGCTTTAGAGAAATAACTTTGGTGGCTATGGAGAGGATACATTCGATTGGAGAGAGACTTGAGTCAGAGACACTCTGCAATATTATTGTAGGTTTCTGAAGTCTGTCTGGAGAAGAGAGACTGTATAGGTGGAGAGGAGATGTATGCAAGAGATATATGTGCCTTTCAAGGGAGTATATAAAATGGGAGCATTAAGTTAATACAAATGATAGGATAAATGAGAGACGAATGGCTCATTAGAACATAGAAAATGTGAGCCTAAGATTGTTTGAGGGGAAATTGTTTGAGACCCATATTCTGTTTTGGGTATGTTGAGTCTGAGATGACCACGAGTATATTCAATTTATAAATTGCTAGAGACTAAGTGCAGTAATGCATATAAGGTAGAGAATGTGTGCAAAATAATCTCCAAAGGTAAGGAACCAACAACTATGAGGTCCTGAAAAGAAATCCTAGGGTTGCAATTTATCTAATTTATTCAGTTTATTATGTGGGAGTGAATCTCAGGGGAGAGACTAGAAATCTGGTAATCATCAGCATAAAGATGCTATTTAAATCCATGAAGGCTTATGAAAATAATATGTAAGTTAGTATGCAGAAAAAAGAGAAGAGAACCCAGGACAGAAACTTTGAGCATTCCCACAATTTATTGGTCAGGAGTAGAGGGAGTTTCAACAAAGGAGAGTAGGAAAGAGTGTTCAAAACCAAGAAAGAGCAGTGTCATGGAAGCCAAAGGAAATATAGTAAATGGCGGGGGGAGGAGGAAGATGATCAATGGTATCAATTTTTTTATTAATAATTATTTAATTAATTAATTTTCATCCATATGCACATGTATTTTTTCAGTTACAAAATTTTTTCCATCCTCCCTTCCCACCCTCCTCCCCTTAGCTGCAGTCAGGTTATCATTATACACACATATTTCGATAAACATGTTTACAGATGACTTATTTTCAGTATGAGTAACTAGGATTAAGGGAAAGAGATACATAAAAGATAATTTTTATAAAGTGTTCATCAGATTCTGGAGGGGTTTTTTTGTATGTGTGTGTGTGTGAGTGTGTTTCGTTATGTTTTGTATTTCTTCATCTGGATGGGGACAACATAGTCCATAACCAATCTAATACAGTTGTCCTAGAGCTCTGAACTGCTGAGGAGCTGCTTCCATCAAGGTTGTTCATCTCACAATGTTGTTGTTAATGTGTACTTCATTCTCATGGTTTTTCGCCTTCTGTTCAGCATCAGATCCTGTAAGACATTCCATGCTTCTCTAGAGTCCAACTATTTATGGTTTCTTATAGAACAATAGTATTCCATAGTATTCATGTTTCATAACTTGTTTAGCCATTCCAATGGAAGGGCATCCCCTCAATTTCCAATTCTTTACCACTATAAAAAGAGCTGCTATGAATATTTTGGAACATGTAAGACTTTTCCCTTTTTTATAATTTCTTCTGGATTTAGACCTAGAATTGGAATTCCTGGGTCAAAGGGTAAGAACAGTTTTATTGCTCTTTGGAAATGTTCCCCATTGCTCTCCAAAAAGGTTGAATCCATTCACAATTCCACCAGCAATGCATTAATGTCCCAATCCTCCTACAACATCATAATTTTCCCTTTTACTCATCTTGGCCACTCTGACAGGTGTGAAGTAATACCTCATTGTTGTTTTAATTTGCATTTATCTAATCAATAATGATTTCATATGATTATATATATAAAACTTTAATTTCTTCATTTGAAAACTGTTCATATCCTTTGACCATTTATTAATTGGGGAATGACTTGTGACCTTATAAATTTGATACAATTCTCTATATATTTTAGAAATGAGACCTTTATCAGAACTCCTAGTTGTGAAGATTGTTTCCCAGCTTTCTGCTTTCCTAATGGTATCAAGTTCTAAAGAAAATTCAAGAATGATGAGGATTAGGATAAAACCTTTAAATTGAACAATTGATAATTGTTTAGAGCAATTTTATTTGCACTATATCATAATATAGTCAACATAATGTATTGAATATAGAACCCATAGATTGAAGGGGGAGCCAAAATTTTGTTTGCAGAGCAGTGACACATGTGAACTTTAGCCAGACCCTCCCTTTTCTTTTTTCGTTCCTAGCCTACCGAGCTCTGGGTTCTGAAGCTCTGTCAATTCATTTTGAGACCTATATTCTTCTATCATTACTACTAGATAAAAATTCAAAAGAGAAAGAAGAATGGAAAAATGTCACAAGGTAAACTGTTTCAAAAGAAAAATAAAATACAGGTCCATTTATTTCTGCAGCTCACTTCTTAATTGACCTCAAAGGGGGAACATTTCTCCCAAGATTCTACTCCTGGGGCTCAGGTGCTAAACATTTTTCAATATATCACTAGGAACCATTTAGAAATTTACTGAGAACCAAGAGGAAAGATTGGCACAGAAATCTAGATGAAAGAGAGTACCAAGCAGAAGAGAGTGGCTGAAAATTTTAAAGGATTCAGAGAAATCAAGAATGATGACTGAGAAAATCCCATTAGATTTGATAATAAAAATTATTTGTACCTTTGGGGAAAGAAACTTCAGTTGAATCATTAAGTTCTGAAGCCAGATTACTCAGTTAAGAAGAGAATGTGAAAAAAGAAAATGAGCTGTACATTTCTTGCTTATGTATATTTAAACTGTTATAAATCACAATGCAAAAAATAGTGGTTTTAATACATAGTTACAAGTTGTATCAGCTATTTAAATGTAAGTTCTACTTGATTGCATTTTAATTATAATTTTGATATATTTTATATATTTATGAAGGATTATTATTTTAATTTTGAGAAAGAATTATTGAATTGGAATTTTAAAAATACTAATATTTCATTTTCTGTTTTATTTGTATTGCCACCATAAATAATTTTTTAAAGTAGCAATTTAATCATTAATGTAAGACACAACAAAATTTTTCTTTGAAATTGCCTATTGCCTGAAAGTGAATATTATCAGGGCTTTCCATAAAGGCTTTTGTCACATGAAACACACTGAAATAGAGTTTTAATTAATGACACATTCCCTGTGTGTGTGTTTTTTTTTTTAGATACAAGCTATTGCAAAAAGGCCAATTTATTAGAATATATATTACTGGGGAGTGATAATGGGCTATTCAATGTATTACTACTTCTGGGTATAAGCTATTGAATGATATTGTAAAGACTTTCTGACAATAAATCTATGAGAATTTGAGACATTTTTGAGGAATTGCAGAAGTGAACCATAAAGTCAACAATTTAAAAAGTAGAATATCTGAGAAATAGTGTTGTGAATAGACAGGTGAATGCATGGGGGTAATTCCCTCTTTAACTGTCAGTGGTCCCATGTAGCTACAATTATAATGGGAATAATTATATTGACTATAATATATGTCTAAATTTAGACAGACATTTCAAGTTTATACAGTTCAGTGTTTTAAATCACAATACATCTTTCAAAAAGAACTCTGAGTAATAACAGCATTGTTACCTTTATCTCATGATATGAGATACGAAATTAGCTAGGAATTAGTACATAAGACCATAAAGAATATAAAGGGATCGTTGCTAGACCTGAAAGAAATGATGCTGAACACTGGAAGAATCTTCCTGGGAACTGGGACAATAAACAAGCACATAAGTACATCTTTTCTTTCCATTATTCTAATATTTCATCAACAAATTCGTATAGCTCTCATGGGGTCATAAATTTTGAAATTTATTCTAAAATTTGATCCTCATTAAAAATATTTACCATATTTAGCATCCCACTTGTATATGGACAGGAAATATAATTATTCCCACATCTCTCCACATCTCTCTACTATAAATTTAATCTCCTTGACTACTTTCTCTATAATCTAAATCTTTAACTTACTGAATAGCTTAAGAGTAAACAGTAAATATGGGTTGATTGATTGATGCAGATTGATGAGGAAGGAATCCAGAAAGATTATTACTTTATTCTTGAATGCTAGGCCTCTCCCAATGCAGATCAAAATCATAACAATCTTCATCCGCATACATTCATGCATATTGCATATATATTAATTTATATATATTCTACCAGTTTAGTAACACTTTTTCTCCTATTTATGTTTGTTAGAAAATGTGGATATCTAGTTAGAAATACAACTAAAAAGCAATATGGGATCTCTTGAACTTGAATGATTCAAATGATATTCACAGCATATTAAAGCTGAAATGACAGTTAGCTCATAGAAAATAAGAGCTGGAAGTGATCTTAGAGATACTCTAATTTAACTTCCTTAATTTGAACAAGAAAAAAATCTGAGCCCCAGAAAGAGTAGAAATTGACAAAAGTGATAGCAGTAATAACTGGATGGTTAGGGTTTTGAATCAGTCATGGATAATAGATGAAAGAATGCTATACATAGAAGGTAATTGTTAAAATCAAATCGTGTCTATGCTAATAACTACATGTGTGATCCTGACCAAATCATTTAAAGTTTTTGAAATTACTTTATCATCTATAAAGAAGAAAGTCTTTGGACTCCATGATTTTTAATACCTCTCAAGAGTAAATCTCTGATTCGCTTGACATTAAATCCAAGACTTTTCAATTATTGACATTCAAACTATATAAAAAGTTATATAAGCTTTATAACAAAAAGTCTTTTACTGAGACTTATTTCCAATAAGAATGGAACCAAGAAGGGATTCTGTGTTCCTGAGAGTGAAAGTTGAGTTTGAAATTAATTTCCCCAGAGGAAAGAAGGTCTCTGCATGCTTCATATTAGGTACTGAAGTTTAGGACATGTGAAAGTACTTAAATTACCCCAAGCAGAATCTATCTTAGAATAAAGAGAAGGCTTGATTAAAATGTCTTCCAGATCAGCAGGAGAGCAACCCCCTGCGTAATGGAATTAAATGACACTAAAAAAATTGGTAAGGGACTGAATTTCCATATTTGTATAAGTGTACATATATGCTATGCATATGTAATACTATTTGTAAATGCTTAGCACTGTTTCTGGTACTTAGTAGGTGATTAATAAAAGTTTGTGCCCTTCATGTTTCATATACATATGTCTGAATACATTTACAGATATACATATGCCATGTGTGAGTATCTTTCTCTCTCTGTCCACATACATGCATATATCTACTAGCAAAAGCAAATGATTAGCATGCCCTTTTAAACAAATTAATGAACAAATACTTACTGAGTAATGCTTTTGTACATTGTGCTCACCTGATATTCATACTTTGAACTTAAAAGGTTTTGGACAAATAAACAAATGTAGCCAAGAGTAGAAGAAAAGAAAATAATTGGGAGAAAATTTATAGTTTCTCAGTAAAGATCTCGTATCTCAATTATATAAAGAAACTTTGCCAAATCTATAAAAATATGAGTTATTCCCCAGTTGATAAATGGTCAACGGATATGGACAGGAAATTTTTGGATGAAAAAATAAAAATAATTTATAGTCTTATAAAAATGCTCTAAGTCATTATTGATTTGAGAAATGCAAATAAAACAAACTTTAATATCATTTTATATCTATCAGATTCATTAAAATGATTGAATGGGAAAGCAACAAATGTTGGAGAAGATGTGGGAATTGTGAATTGATCTAATTCTTTTGGAGAATGATCAGGAATTTTACCCAAAGAATTATTAAATTGCCTATACCCTTAACCCAGCTATACCACTACTAAATCTATTTCTAAAAAATGATTATGTAAAAAGACAAAAAATCTTATATGTTCTAAAATATTTATAGCAGTTTTTGTTGTGGTGCCAAAGACTTGGAAATTGGGGGATAATTATTCGTTGGGGAATCTCTGAACAAGTTGTGATATATATTCATGATAGGATATCTCTCTTCTTAAAGAAATGAGAACACGGGCAGCTAGGTGGTGCAGTGGATAGGGCACTGCCCCTGGAGTCAGGAGTACCTGAGTTCAAATCCAGCCTCAGACACTTAATAATTACCTAGCTGTGTGGCCTTGGGCAAATCACCTAACCCCATATGCCTGGCAAAAACCTAAAACTAAAAATGAGAGCACAATGATATTTTTTTTTGTAAGATGATGGGGTTAAGGGGTTAAGTGACTTGCCCAAGGTCACACACCTAAGTAATTATTAAGTGTCTGAGGCTGGATTTGAACTCAGTTCCTCCTGACTCCATGGCTGGGCTCCATTCACTGTACCACCTAGCAGCCCCAGTATTTTAAAAACACATGAAGAGACTTCACCTCCATGAAATAATGAAGAGCAAAATGAGCGGAACCAAGAGGACATTGCATATAGTAACAGCAAGATTATATTAAGAAGTAACTAAGTCATTATGACTGCTATAAATATACAAATTAATATAATAAGAAAGAAGATGCTACCTGTATTCAGAGAAAAGGGTGATAAATAGAAGTATTAATAGAATGACTTTATACACACACACACACACACTCACACACACATTTATACTTACATATTTGTAGGTATCTAATGGTAATGGGGGCTGGAGTGGGGAGAGAAAGAAAAAAAGAAAAAACACATGACAATGTTATTTAAAAGGAAAGTAACAAGTTGTACATAATAGATTTGAAGTTTTATGTGCACTCATATTTTTAAAATTTTACTGTTATGAAAATGCTTGTTTTATTTCATAAAGGGAAATAAAACTAAAAGAATATACAGAAATATATAAAACAATACCCTACACTTAATGTGTTTAGATCAAGTATAGATATATACTATATAATTAAAATGTGACCAATAGTATCAAGAATAAATATTTTAGAATATATAGGTTTTTTTCCATTTTCCCCCTAATCATTTTTAGACATAGATTTAGTAGTGGTATTGCTGAGTTTAGGATTTAGGCAATGTAATAATTCTTTGGGCAAAATTCCTGATCATTCCCTTAAAGGATTGGATCAGTTCACATTTTCACCAAAAGTGAATTAGTCTACAATCTCAACATTTGTTGCTTTCCCCTTCAATCTGAATTTTAGCCAATCTGAATTTTAAATTCTTAAAACCAGTTATTTTGCTCACTTCATATGAGTTTATGAAATATCAACCATAAAAAATAAAAATAGAATAATGGTTTTGTCCAGGACTGTTTCCATCTGGAAGAGAAAGAGGGAGGGAGGGAGGGAAGGAGGGAGGGGGGGGGGAGAGAGAGAGAGAGAGAGAGAGAGAGAGAGAGAGAGAGAGAGAGAGAGAGAGAGAGAGAGAGAGATATTTTCAAAGTTCTACAAGTACTTTAGGCACATTCTTTATATCTGTATTTTATTGTGAAGAAATCACATTTGCGAAGGGTTGAGTGACAACATAAGACAATTTAAGAATGAGGGGTAATTTGAAAGCAGGTATTCCTTATTTCAAGTCCAACCTTCTAACTTTTATTACCATCAATATTAAATTGATTGATCATAAAAAAAAAAAACTTGGAGGGCCAAGAATTTTTTTTCACTGCAATGTCAATGCTATAGAAAGGTCAAGATCAATTCATATAAGAATTAGCAAGCCATGATTTTTTTTTAAATTTGGAGTTTGAACAAAGACCAAAGACTGTTTACCTTTAACTTTAAAAAAAATTATCTTATTATGTAATTCTGCTATATCTCATACTTTATGTTTCTTCCTTAAGGAAATGATTCCTCTCTCATCACATTCAAATTAGATTAATGCATACCATGGAAACAATGTAAAGATTGCCTTCTGTGGGGGGTTGGGGGAGGGAAGCAGGATTGGGGGAAAAAACTGTAAAATTCAAAATAAAATCTTTCAAAAAATGAGTTTTAAATAAAGCTTTCCAAGTATATGAATAATATAGATGTTAGTCCTTAACAAGAACTCTTCTGAATTTCCACTCTATTTGTACCAGGCTTCAGGCTTCGAATTTAAAAAGACTCAATATCATTGGATATGGACCTGGAAGGGATCTTAGCTAGACCCTTAACAAATGATTGATTTACTGGTTAACCTTGCCTACCAATTCAATAGAGGCCAAAAAACCCCCAGGTAAAAGTAGATTTGAGAGGATACAAAATCAGGTTGTCTGACATTAAATGTAGTGTGCATTCATGTTGTCCATACTTCAGAATAAAAAAGTCTTTAAAATTTGTCTTGGCCTGAGAAGATCTACCTGTTTAAGATTTGGAAGGATAAAGTTTTGAGTGTACATCCTTTAAAAATGAAAATATGTTATCTACACACACTTACAATTTATAATGGGGTCAGTATCACAGGAATCTTTGTGATACTTTGTAACATACAAATTTACTTTTAATTTCCCTTGGGGAGAAACTAAACTAATCCCAATAATTGTATTTCTGGGACAAACATCAGGTAGACAAAACTTTGTATAGGAATTCAGCTTCAATATTTCTCCCTAAATTACAATTGAGAATTATATCACTTGAGACTTGTGCCATGGACCTAGTATAGGTGGTGTATAAATTATAATCAAACCACGTAAGTGGGATGTAACAAACACTGATCATGGGAGTTGAGGTGGTTAAGGAATTGAGTATCTAAATTGAGTTATTTAAAGGGTGAAGGTTCAGTTGTATAGAGAATTAACTGTAAGCCAAATACTGAGCTTGGAGTGGAGGAAAAATAACCTGGAAGTTGATAGTAAATACGAACAAGGATTTGGATAATGGAGGAAACTTTAATGAAAAGAGAAATGTGTTTGTCCTTCATTCTCAAAGAAGACTATGACATCAGGGAGGTGGCCATGACAAGCCTGTGAATTGAATTGAAGTGAGGGGGTGCTGTGCTAGGACCCCAGTCTCAAGCTCTCCTCCATCTGGGTCCAGTGATCAGATATGAATCAGGTCGACTGGAGGTGGCCCTGGATGCCAGGTAATTGGGGTTCAGTGACTTGCCAAGGTCACACAGTTAGTAAGAGTCGAGTTTCTGAGGCCAGGTTCAAACTCCTCTCATGACTTCAAGATCAATGCTCTGTCCACACATAATCTAGTTGCTCTACTTGAATGAAGAGGTGGTTGCTGAGTGATGATAACAGGGTGGTACTCAAATGTTACTGTGGAGAAAAGGTCATGTCAACCCCTCTCCTAGTCCAGTAATCCATGGAGTAGCTAAAACAGACAGAATTGCCCCTTTGAAATGATAGCCAGAAATGAAGTCTTTGAGAGAAAGCTGAATTCTAAGGAGGAGAGTATCATGAGCTAGGATGAAAGTGGCTATGATGATGATGTGTGTCCTTCATTTTCAAAAAAGACCATGACATCAGGGAGGTGATGCAAGTGAATTGGGTTTGAGTGAGGCGGGGCTGTGCTAAGTCACCAACTTCACTTTCTCCTCAAGAATCAACTGGATCCAAAGGCCAGATGTGAATCAGGATGACTGAAGATGCACTTGAATAGGAGGAAATCAGAGTTAAGTGAGTTGCCTTGACACAGCTAGTGTCAAGTGTCTGAGGTTAGATTTGAACTCAGGTCCTTCTGACTCCAGGATGAACATACTTTAGAAGAATACTGTTGAGAGTATAATGGAAAGAGGAGAGTATAATGGAAAGAGAGAATAGAGGGGACTAGGGACCCCGAAAGGCTAGGGAGAAGTTGCATTGGAATGAAAGTGGGAGGGATGGTAGCAAGGAAAAAGGATTTTTGAAGGGAAGTGTGGAGGAAGATAGGACAGTTTTATGAAGTGTATTTGACATAGGTTTAAGTTCCTTACTATAGCAGCTACATGGGGCAAAGCATAGAGTACTGGACTTGGAATCAGAAGGAAGGAGTTTGAATCCAGCCTTAGACATTTGATACTAATTGGCTGTGTGACCTTGGGCAAATCACTTAATCCTATTGCCTCACATGCAGGACCATCTCCAGTTGTTCTGATATATATCTGATGACTGGACTCAAATGACTCTGGAGGAGAAAGTGAAGCTGGTGACTTAGCACAACACCCCCTCACTCAAATCCATTTCCTATGCTTGTCATGGCATAGTCACCTTGGTGTCATTGTCTTCTTTGAAGACAAAGGACAAAAACATCATCAAGTTCTTTACCATACTCATGGGGGACCTATTAATATGTTTTTCAGATCTAGATAAATTGAACTAAATTAGAGAGTCAAGGCAGTAAATATCTTTCCCAGTTTGGGACAGAGGAAGAGTTCAAGATTAAATAAGAGATAGAGAGGATTTCAGAAGATAGAATGTATAATTTTGAACATAATTTTTTAAAGTGAACAAAGAAAATCAATTCATTTAAAATTATAAGGAAAGCAGTTAAATGACAGAAAATCTTTGCAGTATATTTTTCTGTAATTCCAATGCAAAATATAAAGGAATTCAAATATACAAGAATGAGAGCCATACCCCCAAAACAAATGGTAAAAGATATGAATAGATCTCAAAGGAAGGAATCTACAGTTTTAACAATCATTTTTAAAAATGCTTCAGATTATCAATAATTTGATAAATACTATTTAAAACAACTCTGATTTTCTAGTTCATATTCATCAAATATGGAAAAAGTACAAAAATAGAAAAATCACAATTGTTCAAGGCATGACAGAAAGTCAGGTCTTCTGGGTAAATGTGGTGAAAATGTGAATTATTCTCATTCCATTCTGGAAAACAAATTGAAGCTATTGCTTAATTGTGACTTAACAGCAAGTTTTCTGATGCAGAAATATTACTATTTGGCCTATATTGGAAAGCGATGAAAGGAATTGGGAAAGGACTCACAAATGTAAGAAATATTTATTACATATCTTTTTATGGTAGCAAAATACTGGAAACCAAGAACATATCCATCAATTGGAATGTCTGAACAAAATATGGCTTATGAATACATTGGAATACTTTGTGCCTTACAAAATTATAAAAAATATGACTCCAGAGAAACTTCTGAGAACCTCTATGAACTGACATACAATAAAACAAACTAAAAAAGGAGAACTATTTATAAAAGAATAAATACACTATAAAAACACACACGTGAAAGAATCAGTACAATGACTGAGCTGAATTCCATTGAATTAATGAAGAAATATAGTACCTATCTCCAGCAGAGAAGTATTGGACCAAAGTACAGAATGGTATATACATTTTTGCACATGATCAATGTGTCATTCTATTTCTCTTGATGATTCATGTTTTCTATGTAGTTTTTAAAAATTACTTTTCAATTATTTTAGGGGGGAAGTTAGAAGAAAGAGAGGGCTAGCAATATTAGGATTGTCAAAAAAGGTATTTTTTTAGAAAAGAAAAATAATGGTCAACAAAGTACTTTAAAAAAATAAACAAGACTGAAGAACAAAGGCACAAAAGAAACAGCTAAGAGAATGGTTTTAACGATTACATTTTTGAAGTCATTAATGTACTTAGAAGTAAAAGCACGGAATGGGTGATAGAAATACTCAATTAAAATTATAAATCTTTTTTCCCTTTTGCTTTTTACATAAAAATTATTGTATTATTCTGTGATTGCCTAGATTAAATTTTATTTTTAAAAATTGACATTAATTGAGTCACAGAACTAGATAGTAACAGAATTGAAATCAATACTAAGATTTCTGATTCCAAAACTATGAACTTTTGTAAGTAAAATTTAATGCCTCCTTATAAATATATTTTAGTGTTTTCTAAGCACTTTAAAAATTACAAGTTGTTTATTAGTTTTGAAAAAAATGGTCTTTATTAGCAGTTTTCTAAGAGTTACAGTAAGTTGTATTAAAAGAAGAGTACAAAAGGTCACATTCAGAAAAGTCCTGCCTCAAATTCTGCCTCTGAAACTTGAGTATCATGTAAGCTTGGTCAAGTCTTTCTCCTTTCTTTACTAATTGGTCTCATTTCCTCATCTACAAAATAAAATATTAATATATCCACTGCTTATTTTTAAAGACTAGTTATGAAAAATGTTTTCTTCTTTAGAGTAAATCATTTTTAGTAATTAAATGGAAGCTTCCATAGTGATAAAAATATTCACTTCTTCACTTTCCATATTATCTTTGTGTTTATGGTGAGATATCTTTAGGCATGCCATGTTATCAAGGAATAATTGTAATTTTATTTCTTCTCAAAGCCTCATCTTTATACCAAAATTTCTTATATTGGCAAAGAGTCAGAAATTGGAATTAGTAAAGTTGCCACTCATCTGGTGTGGCCTGATACAGTACAGAAATAAATTTACTCCCTGACTGTCCAAAGTGATTTTCTTTGTCTGAGAATGGGCCATTTTCCCCAGAACCTCGTCTGTATTCAAGAGTTTTCCAAGCTATCTGGGTCAAAATAAATGCAATAGTAACAGTGATAGCAGCTGTTCAGTAGGGGCTTTATCATCACCAGAATTCTTTGGAAGTATTGAGCAGGGAAATCCCCAAAATACATGACCAGGAAATTGGTGGGTAGACATTTGAGCCCAGACAGGGCAGAGGCACAAAGGCTATATTTAAATTATTGTTTTCTTATGCCCTCAGAAAATATACTTTGCTTGCCATTTCTCCTTTAGATAAGCCTACTAGAATTATAGATTAAGAGAATGCCATAGGCATATTACTAGATTTGAGCCACCTGAGAAAGTTTTCCAGTAGCCTAAAAGATGTATTTAATGTCCTACACTTGAATTTAAAAGAAAAAAAAATATATGAATAGAGAGGTTTATTTAGAGTTTTAATGACTATAAGTTCAATATAAATCATGAAATGTCAGTCAACAAGGTTAATCTAGCTTTATGTCAAATTGCTTAAGATAAATAAGAGGCAAATTCCCAGAATGAAATGAATTAATATCATATTTTCTTTTACCCTGGTTTGATCACATGTAATATATGGTATTCAATTATTATCATCATTTCTAAGAAGCTGGAATGTATATGCAAGGAGTTAATGGGAAGATAAGGGAATTAGAAATCATGCTATATGAGGGACCTTGAGGTTCTTTTGTCTGTTTTGTATTTGTTTTGCATGGAAATGGAGGACCATAGGGAAGACATGATCTCTTTCTTCAAAGATTTGAAAGGTTATCATGTAGCCAAGGAATTAATTAGACTTATTCTGGTTGACTCCAGAGAAAGAACCTAGAATAATGAATAGAATTTGTGGAGAAGTAAGTTTTGTCTTGAAGTGAGGAAAATATATAGTAATAATTCACAAAATCAAACTAGATATGTTAGGAGGTAATGTTTCTCATCATTGAGAGTATTCCAGCAGAATTTTATAGATGTTACTCTCATTTGGATATAGGTGGAACTATATGACCTTTATGGTCCCTTCCAGTTCAAATAATTTGATATATTTATGAATAAAATGATGTTCAACATTTCTAAGGCTTTTAAACAAAGGCATAGATTAACTGAATTTAGAAAAAAATAATACTTTTCAAGAAAACATATATTAGATGGACATTTTATGCATATATCTTGCATATATCAATGTATATGTCTTTTTTCTTTTTTCCTTTTTTTTTGTTTCTGCAAGGCCATGGGGGTTAAGTGATTTGCTAAACTCACACAGTTATGCAAATATTAAATGTATGAGGTCAGGTTTGAACTTAGGTTTTCTTGATTCCAGGACTGGTTCCCTATCCATGGTGCCATCTAGCTGCCCCACACATACAATTTTTTAAGATGCTCTTTCTAGAACCAATATTCCTTTGATCATTCTGTATGGCTTTGAATCATTAAACACTATGATGTTTGGAGAGCTGAATCTCACCCAAAGGCCAATAGAGAAGTGCATGTTTGGTATCGATAGACTTAGCAGAATCCTGCTATGTATACAATAATATTTGTTAAACAAATGAATGAATAAGAAATTGCCTTTAAATTAACTTTTAATCAAATAAACTAAGAATTTAAAGTAAAATTATACTTTTAAAAATCCATCAAAGAATAAATTTATAATTTTCTATAGCTTACTATATATATTTTTATTTAAGTATTTTTTTTAGTTTTTAATTTTTAAAACTTGTATCAATGCCTGAGATAATGGTACAAAGCAGATCTGGGGTTAAGATTCATGTTTTCTCGCTACAAATCCTCTACCTAGTCTTCAAAAAGTAATCTTGCGCCCAATCCTCTATCGTACCTCAATAAGACTGAATTACATCTTTCATTTAAGTAAAGATTTATTAACTTTGTATTCTCTTGCCTTTTGAGAGTGAATACTGAAAATTTCCTTTTAGGTTGAGGTAGTCACAGGGAATTCAAGTGTCAGAATCATAGGATCTGGAGCTAAAGTCAACTTTACAAGTCAACAAGTCCTCATTTTATTGAAGAAGAAAATGAAGCTGAGGGAGGTAGGAATGATTTAATCAAGATAATTTAATATGACAAATTGATTGGTTCAATATTCAAACCCAGATATATTGACTTCATTTCTAGAACTCTTTCTATTGCATATAAGTTAAATTATATGTTAATTAATCTACTTCTCCCATACTCTCTTTCCCCAAAGAAAGGTAGCATAGCATAATGAAAAGAGCATTTACCATAGAATCAAAAGAGTTGAGTTCAGCTTCCCTCTGCTGTTTACTATCTGAATAAATTTCAAAAAGTCAATTCCCTCCCTGATCCAGGTCGCAGTTTCCTCACATGTAATCTATGGGGATCAAAATTGTTAATATTTCTGGTCTTTTCTAGCTTTAGATTATATTTCTAATTTCATATTTTGAAATTATCTCCTCAAAAGACTCTCACCATCCTCTGGAGTTGATTCTACACATAAAGCAACCCATAATATATACATTTTCTTTTCCTTGGTCAACCACATATATGACCTCTATTTAAAATGCCTCACTCCTTCAAATACCTCTACCTTCCTGACAGAGACAGTTGAGGAAGACTAGCTGTGAACCAGTTTACCTAGATTACAAGTACTGGTGTGATTCAAGGGAGACAGTGTCTATCAGAGAGAAGAGTCGAATAGAAAGCTGCTGCCATTTTGAATTTCCATGGACGATGCAGAAGTAGGGCTGGGTAATGCCTTAGAAATATGCAAATAGCACACAGATGTCAGCTAACCTGGGCACTGAAGCTGAGTTCCTGAGAGGTGCAGAAGGATTTATGAGTTTAGGCACAAAGGAACCCATGAACCTTTGCTAGGAGCTCCAAAGTAAAGAAGGATAACTCAGCAGATGCAAAGGGCAATAAAACAGGGTACTACTGTTAGTTGCTCAGTAACCAATTCCCTAGCTTTGGGCAGCACCCTGTCAGTTGCCAGGCATAGCCCCCTCCCTGAGCTCACCTGACAAAAGGCTGCCAGAGAACAGAGCCCATCTTAAGGCAATGCTGAAGAGCCAGGATCCTATAAATCAATTCTAGCAAAATGCAGGTGCAAATGAGGCAATTTGATTTTAATTGCTTTTTTTCACTCTAATAGTCAGTAAATAAAGTCATAAAATTAAGGAGCTGGAATAACCTGAAAAACATATGCAAAATGAGGTACTGAGTTTCTTTTATCCTCACTCTTTTCTCCCTCTCCCTTTTGTCTTTGGGAAGCATCTTTCTGACTTCCTGATTACACTTAATCACAGTCAAGTCAGGTAAAGAATATATCTCACTTTTTATCAGGTCCCTAAAAGAAGAGATGGGTATGGAATTAACCTGTCAATTTATGACAACATATAAGAGTACTGAGCGATATAATCTGTAGGTAAAGGTATCGTCAGAGGTCATATAATCCAAACTCCATATTCTAGAGATAAAACCTGGAGTGACTACCTGACCTTTCCAGTATCACAAAGTCTGATTTAGAATCTGAGAAGCATATATTTTTGGAAATCTTTTTTTTATTTTTTTAAGGCAATGGGGTTAAATGACTTGCCCAAGGTCACACAACTAGACAATTATTAAGAGTCTTACTCCAGGGTTGATGCTCTATCCATTGTGCCACCTAGCTGCCCCCTATGCCACCTAGTTGCCCCTGATTTTGTGTAATCTCAAGAGTCATCTGATTCAAACCCTTCTGAACCAAAAATCTTCTATATTAAATTTCTTTAAAAATAGTCATTAAAAATAATCATGTTAGTTATTCTTGAATACAACATAAATTGGACCATTCCACTTTTGAGGAATATCAATTATGGTAATATGACAGAACCAAATGTGGTTAATTTATTCATTTCCTCTTTTGCTCAATTTTATATTTGTGATTTGATTTCAAATAACTGATCAATTAGCAAGCATTTATATGTTTATTCTATGTTTGACGCTGGGGATACAATGAGAAAAAGATGAAACAATCCCCACTTTTCAGGGAATTTGCATTCTAAAGGAAGGAATAATGGATACATATTTATATTATACACATAAGTATAGTTCATATAAATATAAACTCATATAAATAATTCATATAAATATGATAATGAATTTATTCACACATACATTCACAAATATGACAAGGGAAAGAGCTCAGTAGTACTTGACTTGGGAGGGATCAGTAAAATCTTCATGCAGAAAGTGACTCCTGAACTTTATCTTTTTTTAATTTCACTTTATAGGCAATGGTGTTAAGTGACTTGCTCAAGTACACACAGTTAGTATCTAAATCTGAGGCCAGATTTAAACTCAGGTTCTCCTGACACCAGGGCCAGTACTCTATCCATTGTGCCATCTAGCTAACTCCCTGAGCTTTATCTTGAAGGAAGAGATGGATTCTCTGAGGCAGAAGTGCATTCTAGGAAGAATGTGAACAGATGAACCAGTGTTTAGGTACAGATAAGAGATGCAATATTGCATGTGAGGAAAAAAAAGATCTGTTTGCTTGATTTGGAGAATTTGAAAAGGGGGGATAATGTGCAGTCAGGTTGTGAAGGGCTCTATAATTAAATGGAAGAATTTATCTTATATTTTATCCAAGTTGCAATAGTAATTCATGCCCTAGTCATAATAGCACAGTGAATGTTTGGAGGAAGCAAAAGCATAGAACACTAACTCTGTCTTTCTTTTTAGTCCCTTCTACTAGTCTATACTATTCATAACATCCTTTACAATCTTCTTTCAGTTTTCCTATCTAGTTAGCTTTCTGTAGACTCACAATGTCACTTCAGAAAAGATAGAGGCTTGATTCTATTAATTCAGCTCAACAGTGTTTATCATATAATGTGAGGTAAAGTTAAAATAAAGATCTCTCTTTAAGGGGTTAATAGTAAAATAGATTGGAGAGGGTGAAGACTGCACAATAACCATCAATCTTGGCAATTAAGATAACATTGGTAACTTCAGAGAGAACAGTTCCAGTTGAGTGATGAGATCAGAGATCAAACTCCAAATACCTTTAAAGGTTCTGTCCTGATCCTCTTATTTTATCCCTGCACATACTGTCTTCTTCATTACTCTATGAACTTCTATAGATGTCACTAACCTCTTTATTTGCAAGTGCAAATCTATACATTCAATCTCAAGCTCTTCCTTGAATTTCAGGTCAACATGACCCTTTGGATATTTCAATGTTCATATTATCTTTTTCTCCAAACCTTCCTTTCTTTTATTTTTTATTTATTTATTTAATTATTTATTTATTTATTTATTTATTTTAGTTTTTGCAAGGCAATGGGGTTAAGTTGCTTGCCCAAGGCCACACAGCTAGGTAATTATTAAATGTCTGAGGCCAGATTTGAACTCAGGTACTCCTGACTCCAGGGCTGGTGCTCTATCCACTGCACCACCTAGCTGCCCCCCTTTCCTTTCTTTTAAACCACCCCATTTCTGTCAAAGGTAGCATTATCCTTCCACTTCATATCCTTGGTTCCTTATCATGCTCAGCTCCCCCACTCTCCTTCAGCCCAAATATCCTCCAAATCGTGTTGAGTTTCCTTTTACAAGGTGCAAAACCTACACTCTCTTCACTATTCCCACTGTTAACACCTTAACTCTGGAACTAATCATTTTCCATCTAATTTATAAGAAAAGCCTTCCTTAATCTTCACCTCATTTTGTCTCTCACCCCTCTAATTCATCCTCCATAAGCTCAGATCTGTCTGTGTAATTATTTTACTTGATCAATACCAGTTCTTCATCATTGCCTCTAGGATAAATTCCTCTATTGAATTTTTAAAGTTTTTCATTTCCTAGCCCTAAATAATGCTTCTAGTCTCATTTTATATCAACCCACTTTCCAAATTTATTGATTCAGTCTAATTGACCTCTCTTTCCCTCATATATAACCTTCTAGTTCTTTTTTTTAATACTTTTTTGATCAGTCATCCCCATTCCTTGAATTCACTTCCTCATTGCCTCTGCCTCCTAGAGTTCTTTTCTTTCTTCTTTTGACACACAGTTGAAGTCTTCCCTTCTGGATGAAATTTTTCCAAATCCCTAGGTAATGGTGCTGTCCCTCCCAAACTTCCTGGCATTTAATTATTTTGCAATTGTTCATTAAAATATTTTTCTCTACATATTTATGAAAGCATTTATTGTATTTTCCATTAGTATTTATATATTTTTTTTGCAGTGGGGTTTTTTCATCCTTTTTATTTTTATGGTACTCTAGCTCTTAGCAAAATGATTGACTAAATTAATTCTTGTGCATTAACTGATAATGATTATTTTTTTTAATAAAATAGGTCTCTGCCTATAATGACTTCTCCATTCTATGAATATCCTCTCCTGTATCTTAGCATTTTGAGTATATGTATTACTCTCCCCCATCTCTTTAATTATATATAGCAATCTTATTAAAAATAAGATGTAATATTGAGCTTTTATATTTAGAGCCTTAGCATAACCTGTACACAGTAAGTACATAGTAAATGTTTATTGAATTGAATAATAGACACTAAAAAAATTCCTGTTAAATGAACATTTGCCAATCACAAATTTTAACTTTAACATATTTAACAATATGTCAACATTAGAGTTTGCCTTGGAGCCAGGAAGATGTAAGATGGATTGAAGAACAGTTTTGACAAAATCTGCCTGAATGATGCTGGGCAGGTAACGTATTGTCTCAATATTCTAAACAACTTTCTATAAATATAAATGACATAAAAATGCTGACCTATGTTAGTAGAGAGAGAGTAGTAGTTTTCTTATTTAGGCATATTTCGCATCAATGAACTCAGAAGTATGATTTCTATAATTATCTGAACGTTGCTGAATTAGTGACTGCTTCTGAGACTTTTTGATGGAGAAAAAACAATGTCTTTTTGATTGAATTGTACCAAACACATAAATTGATAAACATGTCAGTAGAGAATATATAATTTCACTTTTTATCTGGCAATATGTATTTTGAGTTATGAAGACATGGCATTAGCTTGCCTCTTAGACACCATCATTTTATTCTGTGGATGCTCTTTCCTTGTCTCATTGCGATGTAGCTTTCAAATCTCCAAAGGATCCAGAAAATGAAAATACAGTATTTTGATGATGTCTCAAATTTATTCTGGGTCAGGCAAAATGGAGAACAAGTATCTTGATGATTTCTTTTTATAGGTGTGCTCTGGTAATTATCTATGGAGCATCTTGTTATTTGAAAGGAAGCTTCTGCATAAAAAAAAAATTTAAAAACATAAAAATTAGGCCATGTCTACAACAGGGATATATATAATTGGGTTATATGCCCCCAATCAAGTAATCCACACAGCCACAAGAAACTGGAAGAAATGATCAACACTTAACACTGTTCTAAGAATTTAAGGGAGATTGGGAAGGGTTTCTGAGATAGTTAATATGGTATGGCTTTGCATCACCCATTTAATACTTCTAAAGGCTCTATGACTTCAATTCAATACCTTCTACATCAACCCTCTTAGCTGATGGCTTCATGAGTTACTGAAATTATTATCTGATGCCTAGACTTTTGGTCATAAGACTCTATGAATATAGATAGCTAGAGTGGTCTTCAGCAGACATTTGAAGGGTTTCACATCTTTGGATGATAAGGGATTTGAGCAGGTTACTGATATTGCATAAAGTATAAACAAGTTGGCAAGATAGAGGAGCTTGTAAGTCAATATGGAACATTAGAGAGAGAGGACAAGACTGATAGAAAATTTCAGGTCCTTTCATTGATAACTGGGTATAAAAGGTGCCAATGCTCTCCTCTGGTTTGGGAAAAATCAGTTTCTTATTTTGTGAAATGCAACTAATAATTTCTATATCACTTATTTCTTTGGATGATTAAGTTATAAATGAGATAACATGAAAAAAATGATCTGTAAACAGAAAAAAGTTATATAATTTTTAGTAAGTATTGTTCTTTTTGCTTTTTTGTTTGAATTATTGCCCTACAGGAGATGAATTAAATGGAAAATGAATAGATCTTTAACCTGATATTTCTTTATTAATGTAAAACCAACCTAGGATAACTCTATCCTGAATATTATAATATTCAACTAAATAAATGCAAAAAAGATAAAAATATTCCCAAATAACACTGAATGCAAAAATATTTTATGTTCCATAAAGTACCCATTTTTAAATTGTCTATGTATTACATTTTGGAGTACAGAAAACTCATTTAAAATTCATAGATCAAAGAAGTATTGTTTTCTTTTCTTTCTGGTAAATCCTAAATCATTATTATTTCAAAAATTTTACTGATGATAACTGTAGTGGAGTCCATATTTGTGTGAATGAATCCTCTCATTCAAATTAGAACTGTTTAAAATCATAATGATGCAAAATATGATGATCAGATCTAGCACAATGGAAATATTCAATACAGATTTGAATAATATGAAGAATTCAGGGGATTAATTGCACAAATCAGAACCTAGCAACACTTTTTAAGAGTCTTTTATTGTCAAACAAACTCAGAAGAAAAAATATCTGAGGTTGATGGAATGGCAATGTCAACCAAACCCAAACCCATATGTAGCCATATGACAAAGTAAATACGGGTATAATATTATTGAACCTAACAGGGTCCACTTCAATAATTTGTAGTAATGATTAATTCATAAAAATGAGTAAGGTGCAATCGAAATAACATTTGCGATTTATTATTGTAAGTCCTCCAATTTGTTGAAAGACATTTTAATATACCATTGCAGTGATAATTCAGCATGATTTCTGTTGTCAAATGTTCAATGAGTTCTTCTCATATTCAATGAGTCTTAAAACTATTTGTGTATTACAGGACCAGACAGGCTAAGTTGAGAGAAATTCTTCAGTAGAAATTTGTTCAACTGGCATTACAGTTGTTTGTGTCAGTAATGTTGCCATTGTGGTTTTTGTTGTTATTGTTGTTGATTTTTTACCTTTGTTGCTTAGGAAAACAGTCTACTTATAGCACAAAAGGTTTCCAAATAATGTGAATGATGCACTTGTGAATTAATAGAGCCTTGATATCTTTAAAGAGTATATATAGTATGAGTATTTAGCCAACATTTGTATTTTACCTTGGTCTGAGGTAGAAATACTGATTATTTTCTTAACTTTCTTGATATTTTCAACCCTTTATCCATAATAAGGAGTACACAAACATACGTAGGAAAAAATCATACTATTTTCTAACTATTGCTATATATGTGTAGCTTAGATACACATATATAAAACTATATAAGAATTACATGATGCTTTGAAATTTATTTTTTAAATCCCTGCAATTTGCTTACTGACTTAGAAAATCACAAATTAGCATTTGTTATGTTGTATATTTGTTAATTTTGTTAAGCATTTCCCAATTATATTTAATTTGGATGGCCCTGTGCTTTCCAAGTTTAAGTATGATACTTGTGCATCAGTACATATAGAGGTTAAATGATGAGCTCTCAGTCATAAAGTTAGGTTACATCAAAGGCTGGACTTGAAACCAGAACTTCCTGATCTAAATTTCAATCCTTTATTAACTATTAAATTAGTAAATTTTCAACCACTTAATTTATAGGACTGTTGTAAGAATAAAATGAAATAATGAAAGGCAGGCTTGGATATGTCATCGGTTGCCAACTTGTTGTCATATATGTCAGAATGGCACTTTGCCTGATGTTGCTGAAGCACCCCTGATACATATGAGCAAACCAAATCCAAAGTTCTAGAAATTTCTGCAGTATTCAAACCATCACTAGAAGTCCATTTTCCTATCAAATTTGGCCATGGGTGAAATGTTCTGGAAAAGATAAGTGAGAAAGATGTCTTTGCACAACATGCCCCTCATGATAATGTACATGTCATGGCACTACTAACTTGGTTTGTATGGTCTTCTTCGAATATCAAGGACAGCTAATATTATTATAGTTACTGTTGTTGTTGTCATTGTTATTATGTTATATCAAAGGAGATAGTGTAGATATTACTGTAGTGCCCAAGTAAACTGAGCTTCCCTCATGTTTGCCCCTCTCAAAGACTTTGAAAACCTCACAGACTTTCTTATCTCTGCCTATTGCACTGACCAAAGCCAAACTTTTTCTTCTAGTCCTTTTGCCTCACTCTCCTGCCTTGCCTCTCTCTAGAAAATGAGGGTAAGAGGAGGAGAGTTTAGCCTCAGGGATTTGCCTTATAGAAAGCCACTCTGATGATTATAAACAACCAAAATTGAAGACAGGAACATGTTCTGCCCGGCAGAGAGAAAGAAACCCTCAGGTTTCATTTCAATTTTGCCCTTGGGAATTTAACTATGAAACATATAGGATAAACAACTCATAAAATATGCCCCCAGATGGTCTTCTTTATCACCAAACCAAAAGTGAGGTCCTAGGCTCATTTATTCTGTGAAATATAAAACCTCCTCAGAGAAACATACTATTTCTCCAATCCTACACACACACACACACACACACACACACACACACACAAACACACAGACACTTTCAAAATCTCCATCACCAAATTTAAAAGAATGAATTCTTTATGTAAATATATCAAAATTAAAGGGTGAGGGGATAATTGCATAATCAAATTTCTGAAGGAAGGAAAACTAAGGGGCTATGGTGGTGTGGGAAGATTAAGGGAAAGGAAACTGAAATCACTTGCCCTGGCCACCAATATTAAAAAGGTCCATTAACCTTCACAAAGCAGCTCATTGCAAATGTTTCCTCTCATGCCTAGGGACTGCAGTGTACATGTAATTTTACTTGGAAAGACTCTTTTGCTTCTCCTGTTTTTAGTCCCAAACTTTTTGAATAGTGAAATCTCTACATAAATAGTGGGCATTTATCATAGATGATTCTTTCCCTAAGAGCACTATCCTTAATCCCTGAAAAATTACAGGTGGGTCAACATATAAAAAAAACTCCCTAAAATATGTTTTTAAAGCTATGTTTATTTTCCTTTATTTAATTGTTTAAAATTTTAAGTTACATGCATTAAAAATTAATTTGTCCCTCCCACTTTCCCCATGAAACAAAAGGATAATAAATTTCTCAATACATGTATACATAGTCTAAGCAAAACAAACTCCCATATTCATTACATTCTAAACTTTACGTCCCTTTCTATATTTCAAACTTATGACCTCTCTGTTAGGAGTTGAAAGGCAAGTTTTATCTTCATTTTTTTGGATTTATGGTTTATCACTGTGGGGATTAGAATTCTAAGGTTTTACAAAGTTCTTTTTTCTCCATAATGTGCTTTTACTGAATAAATTATTATTTTAGTTTCTCCTCAATTTGCTCTGTATTAGTTCACAAAAGATTTTAATTTCCTCTGCAATTGTCCATTTCATCTTTTATTATGCCATAATAATATTCCATTATATTCTGAAACCATAATGTGTATAGTCACTTTCTAATAGGATATACTCTTAGTTTACAAGTTTTAGTTACCAAAAATATTTCAATAGATAGGTAGCTAGCTAGTGAGCTTGATGATAGCTTGCTAGCTAACTGGCTAGCTAGAAGATGATAGATAAATGATAGTTATCTATCTATCTATCTATCTATCTATCTTTCTTTCTATCTATCTATCTATCTATCTATCTATCTATCTATCTATCTATCTATCTATCTATTCATCTATCTCTCTATCTCTCTAGCTAACTAGCTAGATAAATAGAGCAATAGATAGATACTGTATACTATATTTTAATAATTCATTAAAATATTTTCTTGTGCCAGACACTATACCAGGTATTGGGTATGTCAAACAGGAAATCAATCTAATGTCCAAATTCTTGTTATTCATCCATTTTGAATATAATCAAATTGTTAACCTATCAGGAGGGAGGGTGGAAGGAAATTTTGTAACTTAAAAATATACACATTCATATCGATGAAAACAAATAATTTGTTTAAAAAATGGAAAAAAAAGAACCTATCAGGGCAGCTAAGTTGTCATAGTGGATAGAGTACCTGAGACAGTAAAACCAGAATTTAAATTCCACCTCAGACATGTGGCAGCTGTTTAGGCAGGTCTAGTCAAATTACCATGTTTGCCTCATATTTTTTTTCTGTAAAATCAACTGGAGTAGGAAATAGTAAACCATTCCAATATCCTTGCAAAGAAAACCCTAAATGGAATCACCAAGAGTCAGGCACAGCAGAAATAACTGAACAACAACAGTAAGCACCTATTAGCTGCTAGACACAGTGTAAGGATTTTGAGATTCAAAGACCAAAATGAAAAGAGCCTCCACATCAAAGAATTTATAAACTAGTTGAGGAATGGGATATTTACATATGTATACATATAGATATATGGAAAATATACAAATTAAACACAAATTATTTATAGAATAGGAAGTAGATAAGTTAGCTGGGAGGTTCAGTAAAGAATTCACATAAAAAGTTAAACTTGAACTCTGAAGGAAATGATGGATTTGGAAATAATTGTTTTCAATGGGATAAGTTAATGGAAGATTCGATTAATTGAAAATGTACTTGAAATTAAGAAAATAATATTTAAAATACATAAATTAAAAACATGTACATATATTTATAGATATGTATACCTATATACATATATGTTCACTGTATTATACATATATGTATCTATATAGCTAACTAAACATAAATAATTATACATTCATAAATACATTGTCTTAGGGAAAGGAACATTTATATCAAGGAAATTAAAATATTTTAAAATACAAATCAATTTGGGCAGAGTGTGAAGAAGTATTGGCAATCTCAAGGGTGGATCATAAAAACTTTAAATGCATTGAAACATTGACCTAACAACTACTTGAGTCTTGGCAAAATATTAAAGAGTCATGTATTTCCAAGAGTTTTTTGACAATAACACTTAGAAAAAATCAAATTATGTAAGTTGAGCATAATTATTAAAATGAATATAAATTCATGTTCAGATAGCTGAACTGAACCAGAGAAATCTTATCCATTTCCAGTATTCAAACCACTTTATTATAAAAGTGCTGCTCTAGGTGATAAAAATATGAAGACAAAATGAAACAAAACAAATATGTGAGACATATGAAGATAAGGCAGAAGGAAGAAGGATAAGGTGTAAGTATTCCCGTTTGAGTGAGTCTCATGTTCAAGTTGCAATCTTAATGGGAAAAACTGAAATTCTCCTAGCCCCCGTCCCATTAAATACCCAACTATGATTGTTGATTTTCTATTGTCAGGGGACGTTCCTTTTTAAAAGGCTATTTGAGATATTCAATCAAAATCCCCATGGATAGTCTTTGATTATTGAGAGAAACCATTTGTTATCAATTTATTTTTATATTTTAGGGTTTTTCTGACAATGCAGTGGGGTTAAGTGACTTGCCCAGGGCCACACAGCTAGGTAATTATTAAGTGTCTGAGGCTGGATTTGAACTCAGGTGCTTCTGACTCCAGCCCTCGTCAATTTATTGATTGTTGGCTAACTTAATTAATCAATTGATTATTAATTACCAAAAACTCTGTCTCTCAAGGTTTTTTTCATTCATCAATGGAGAATTAAGATTTCAGGCACTAGTGGAAAGGAAAGGAACATGAATTTGAGGCAGATTTCAGTACAATCATTGCCTTTATTCTCTATTAGTCATGAAACTTTGAGAAAGTCTCTTGTCTCTTTGGAGCATCAGTTTCTTCTTCTGTCAAATTTTAAGTCAGACCACATGATATACAAAATACCTTATAACTCTCTCTTTTTTTTTACTTTCAGCCTTGATGGTTCAACAACCCAATATTCTTTTCTAAATCATGATACTCTTCTATTCTGGTTTTGTTCTGTATATGTGTGTGTTTGTGTGCTTTTTTAATGTGGTGACTTGATCAGTGATTATATCCATTTTTTTCCAAAGAAATGTTCCAAAACTCTGGTTCTGATTACAATATGTAACCATACCCCAAGAAGTTATTTATTCAGTATGGGATTCTGACTTCATGCAATGTTTTAAATGAAATTTTATATGTTTTCTCCATTAGAAGTCAATCTAATGGAAAAACCATGTTGATCTTTGGTCTGACGTTGGATATCTAGGATTTGGGAAAAAGGTCCCAAGAATAATGTTTATATCTGAGCTCTCAGAATGGAAATGATGTCAGAGAACCTGAGTTTAAGTCTTGCTTCAGCTTCTTAGGACCTGTGTAATCTTGCCCATGTTACTTCCTCCTTCCAGGTCTCAGTTTCCTCATCTATGAAAATGAAGAAGGGTGATTTAGTTTAAAGTTCCTTCCAACTCTAATTCTCATGAAGGCTGCCATTTGAAATCATTCAAGGTTGTATAGACTAACAGATAGCATATTCATTTTGTGTTCTACAATATAAATCTTATGTGGCCTTTTCTATGTACCTAAGTATTGTCTTAGGATGAAAGATTCATTTTCTAGATGATCTTTTGCTTCTCAATACAAAGGACCCTATAGATAATACAATACCTGGAGTCTGAAAAATTGGATTCAAAGCTGACCTCTGAAATTTACTAGCTGTATCATAATGATCAAATTTCTGCACCTTAATTTTCATATATATATATATATATATATATATAATGTGATGATGATAATACATGTACACATGTTAATTCATTGTAGCATTGTGAAGAATGTGAAAGAATGAATTTTTAAAATTCCTAACCATTTACTAAGTGAGAACTGGGACAAATGCTGAGGATTCAAACTGAAAAGTAAAATAGTCCCTGCTCTCATAGAGCTCCCATTCCATTTGGAAGAGACTATATATATGGGAGGTTTTAGCTGCAAATCACATGTAAAGATCTAGGGATTCTAAAGGTAAATATCATATATCTCATGGTAATGTATCTATTTTGCTATCATTTGCATTTATTAAACCGTATCTATTTCTAATATGGCTAGTATAATGGACATTGGTAGCAAGAACTATATTTTTCCAGTCTTCATTGACTATGGTTGCTGAAGAAGCCCAGAACTATAATAACTACTGCTAAAACAGTTGATAGCTCCAAAAATATTGTTTCCCCAGATACAGGCTGAGGCAATTGTTCATAAGCATGATGGCAATGAGGGTGAGAATGACATGTTCCTTCTACACATGAATTATTCCCTTGGATGATGGCAATGGCGATTGGACTAGAAGCAAAATGAATAGTCTAGAACTAACATAATTCTTTTTTTCTCTTAGACTCTGGGTTTGGGCTCTCTCCATCAAGTATTAATAAGATGTTATAATTTAGATGATCTGAGGGATCTTTCCCTTCAGGCACCCTGTTGCTTAAATACTCTGGGCCTTCTATAATTGGAAACTATTATTATTGTGAATCACTTTAATAATTCATTAAAGGGATGTAAAAAATCCTGGTTTGATTCTGAAGACTCTATTACTTATGTGACCCTGGGTAAATTCTTTCTAGACTGATTGTTACTTAACTATAAAAGCAGCAATTAAACTAGATAGATCAACTCTAACCTTCTAAATCTAAATCTATCATCTCTATTACCTAGTACTTGAAGAATATGAATGTCTGCTCTACTGAATCACAGCTCAATTAATTTTATGAATTAATGTAGATAAAATTTATTTATTGGTGGTTAATTTTTTTGGTAATGAATACCCGTGAACATGGCAAGATTGGACTTTTGAAAATACATGAAATGTATCAGTAAACTATTGTCAAACCTTGGTAACCTTGAATAGCCTTGGTAAATTCATTGTCGTTTCCTACTCAACAAACCATTAGAATAGGATTACAAAGGTAATTTGTTCATCACTCTGATTTGGATGATGAATAATTGATCACTTTTTTACTTATGTAGCACAACTCTGGAGAGCCTGAGCTGTTAAAACATTGATTCTTCATCATAAAAATCATAATTTTGATCATCCAGAAATAATGCACCATTGTGCCTCCAACTGTTAAACCAAAATTACTGAGCATTTTTCAACTAAGTATAAAAAGTTAAATTGAAGCAAAGATTCTCACCAGTTTATCCATTAGAAGTGATCATGGCCTGCTTTTCATTTGAAAACATTAGTTAGTACAGTGAAAGTATGAAGAATAAATCTTGAAGGTCATAAAAGGGGGAAAAAAGCAAAGATATTCAATACACTTGCACAAAATTGATATCTTTTAATTATAAATGTTAGTATGTATATGATGCAGAAGGTGAACTGTTTTATCCAACTATGCAATTATGGGGAAATATTCCAGTAAAAGGGACTAATCATTATTATTTCCTTTGGCACTCATTTCAATAACATTAATCTCTATGAACTCATTGGGTCTCGACTCACACTGTAATATTACCCTGCAGGAATTATATTGCAATTGAGTTAATTTCATCCATATTTTTTTCACTTTCTGGTTCTATTCTGCTTGTCTTTCTAATTTTTGAATACATAGTCTAGCTTGAAGACAAAAAGAATTATTTACTTAAATTTTTCCATAAAGAAAAACAATCTCATTTTAGAAGGGTGGAGATATGTCTAGGCACAAAATTAGAGTACAAAATGAAAACCTGCAGGTCATAACAAGGACACAGAAGGCAGACCATCAAGGGAGACATACAGAGTATTTTTACACTGTACATGTCTTGATATTTCTGTTTATCTGCAAAACCCTGTCATCTATTTTGATTTGTTTCTGAGTTGCAATAAGCAACATTATGTCCATGATGCTGAAAAAAGATGGAGAGAAAGTAATTTAATTAAAAAAACTGATTTTAGCGTATGGATTTTAAAAATTTGAATTCATTATCAAACAGATTTTGATATTCTTGTGTGGGTTTTGTGTAGGGGGGATGTGTCTCTTCTCGCTGGCTGTCTCAGGGAGATGCTTGAGGAAAAAAAAGTTTTTAAAAGAAATCAATATTCTAGTTTTTCAAAGTACATTTTTAAACTTGGTGGAAATTTGTCAACAAAAAGTGCATGATTGTCTCTACCCCAACACAGAAAAATAGACTGTAGTCTATGGATGCAAGAATATAGTTGTTTCTTTTTTCTTTCTTGCCTTTCTGAACACTTATCTTAAGTGATATCAATCAGTAATTCACTCACTCATTCATTTATTCATACATGTGCACATTCCACAGGCATTTACTAAGCTTTGTGGAGAACAGAGTGGTACCAGAATTGAGTGAAAGTTACAAAAAGAATGCAGTATAAGTTAATGCAAAGAGCCCAAGAGAACATTCTGGCCCTAACACTTAATAATTGTGTACCCTTGGGTCAGTCAGTTCAAATCATTTACTCTCAGATTCCTTACCCATAAAATGGAGATTATATATCACTTATCCAAATCATTTTATCTAGCAAAGTCATTGTGTGGAAAGAATTTTGTAAAACTCAATGTGTTACGTAAAGATAATGTACTCTACTGATGATTATTACAAAGAATTAGACACTGTCTTTACTCAAAAGAAGCTTCTCTGTTAAGAGAGAAGAGATATACATTTCTGAAGCATTTAGCATATACTTAGTTTTCTAGGATTTACTTTATAAACCATAAATTTATGCATCAATACCAACCTTTTTTTATTGAATTAGAGTTATAAGCAATTGGTGCACAGAGGTAGAGGAGTTCATTGAGTGATCAAAGAAGGGTTCATGGATAGAATAGGATTTAATCTGGACAAGATTTGATGTAGTGTAGGTATCTCTATTAGTTATGATGCATACTGATCAAGGACTCCTAAGTTTATACAACAATATCTCAAAAAACAACTTTGTTAGATGCATTTTATTATGTTTCTTTAACAGATGACATTTTTGGGACTTGAAGTCAATCAGTTAATCAATAAGCATTTATTAAGTGTCAGTACTCTGCAGTACTCTGCAAAAACTGTCAAAGGCTGCCCTCAAGAAGCTTACAGTTTAATGCAAAGAAAGTCAGCTATACATAGGATAAATAGAAAATAATTAACTTGGGATTGGGAAAAATTTCCTGTAAAAGGTAGGATTAAGCCAAGGAAGTCAGTAGGCAGAGTTGGGAATGTAAGCTAACTTACTAGTGCTTAGAACTGAGACCAAGGCCCTACTCCTCAGTGAGTCTCCAGAAACATTCTTCTCTTCCCTGGAACTGTGTTTCTCTACATGGTAGGTAAATGGCAGAGTCTCTTGACCTTATTCAGGGTTTTTTCTACTACTCTAAGTTTCTATCCCATAGGCTACTTCACACACAGTATATCGGTGAGATAAAACTCATTTTGTGTGGAACTAAGAGTTGTCTATAAGAAATTACCATATTTCCCCTTGCATAAAATGCATCTTACTTTTATGGTATAAAATTTGAAAAAATATATTACATAAAGATATTGAACTCAAGTTTTATTCATCATAAAATTCATACAACTACTCATCACCATCAAAACTATCATCCATTAGCTCATCCTCATCTTTTTTTTGATGATGAATCACTGTCTTAGATGAGACTTTGACTGCTCTCCTGCCTGTACTCTGGTCTGTGGTTGACCACAAGCACTCCCTGGGCAAGTCTGGTATGTGGACTCATGCTTAGTCCATTCTGTTTCATGAATATGACTTGTGTCCTCCTTTGAAATCAATCACTTCTTTTTCATCAGCAATTCTTCTTGCTTCCTGCTGAACCATCTTTGTGGATACAGGAATTTCAATTGCCCTTGATTCTTCAATCCATCTTTTCAATTCCCTCTCTAAATCAGGCTATTTGACCAACTTGCTTCTCATGATCTTCTAAACTGGGCTTTTTCAGGAGAGTTTCTTTTTCTCATAGCCAGTCTCAGATTGTTTTCTCAGGTGAAGGAGGACCAAACAGACACTCAGCATCATGATTTCCATTCACTTTTGCAAACTGGATAACTTTGAACTTGAATTCAGCACTTAGAAAATTTCTTCTGAACCATTTCTGAGCAGAACATGGCAAGATGTAACTTAATATACTGGTAACCAATATGAAACAATGATCTCAAAGACAACAAGTGTGAAAAAAAAGGGAAATGCAAGTAAAGAAATCTACAACCATCATATAAGATGCTCCCAGTTTTTAGACCCCCAAATTTTTCGAAAAAGATTGCATCTTATACATGGGAAAATATGGTATTATTTAATGAAAGAGAGTCTAAAACTGTGCTTTAGTTAGTATAGGGTAGTTGAGAGTCAAGGGACTCCCTCTACCAATGGGAATTTGTATATTTTCTGCATTTAATAGTCTTACAAAGCTGCCAAGGGCATGGAGATTAGGTTTCTTACTCAGAGTCACCTAATTATCATGTGTTAGAAATGGGCCTTGAATCCATGCCTTCGTTCATCTGATATTTGCTCTTTCACTTATGTCATAATTCTTCTCAACTACTCTGTATGGTCAGATATTTGTGTCCTGAGTTAATCAAGACTAGATGATGATGATTTGTAAGAAAAATACTAACTTGGAAGGAATGGGAGGCTTGGAATATAGGATACCTATAAGACTTTACAAATAGAATATGAGATGCAAAGGACCCCCCAAATCCCTTAACCAGTCCCACAGTTGACTGCTAAGTCTCTGTATTGCCGACTAGTAATGGGAGATCCAGTCTCCACATAAAAAGAAGTCCATTGCGTCACTTGAAAACTGATTTCACTATGGGTCAGCTCTATTTGCTTCAAGTCCCAAGTAGACCTCTCTATGAATTCCATTCATTGTTCATAGCATTGACCTCTGAGGTTAAAAAGAAAATCTAAATTCATCTGACAATGCTTCAAATATTTAGTTCCTGTCAAGTATTTTTTCTAGCCTAAATATTCCAAGTTTCTTGAATAGCTTCTTTTTTCCACTAGATTTATTTATTTTCACATTACTACAATAGTTTTGTTGTGAAAGTAAACATAATCTTTGCCCCCCCCCACAAAGATAGAGAAATCTCAATAAAAATAAAATGAGAAAAAAAAGTGTACTTCAATCTGTGTTCAGATACCACTGACTCTGTCTCTGGGTTCGGTTGCATTCTTTATCATAAGTCTATGAAAGAAGTTGCTTCAATATTTTTTCCCACAGTTGCTATTGTTAGTTCTCTCCATTCTACTCTTCCCCATTCCCATTTATTCTATTTTATTTCTCTTTTCTTTTTTTATATTAATATTAGAGTTAAGGCAATATAGGCCCCTGGTTTTTTTCATCCGTATTCATAACTATATTTTTAAGTTACAAAATTTTCTTCCACCTTCCCTTCCCACCCCCCTCCCCTCAGCAGTGAACAATCAGGAAAGCATTGGACATACATATTTTGATAAACATGTTTACAAATTAGTTATTTTGGGTATGAGGAATTAGGATTAAGGGAAAGCGATACATAAGAGATAATTTTTATAAAGTGTTCTTCAGATTCTAAAAGGTGTGTGTGTGTGTGTGTGTGTGTGTGTGTGTGTGTTTTGGGTCTCTGGATGGGTCTCTCTCTCTCTCTCCTTTCACTCTGACTCTCCTTAAAAGTGTATTGTTTCTGACTACACGCTCCCATGATCTTGCCTCTCTTCTATCATTTACCACACCACAACCTTACCCTCCTCCACCCCCTTCTCCCATTCCTTTCCTCTCCTTTTGTCTTCTAGGCAGATTTCTATACCCTATTGAATATGGTTGATATTTCTCTCTGAGCCACTTACAATAAAAATGATGGCTCATTCACTCCCCTTCACTTCCCCTTCCACTCCAATGTATGAAATATCATGACTCTTACAAGAAATATCTTAGCACATTCCACCTCCCTTTTCCCTTTCTCCCAGGACATTCCTTTTACATTCATTGACTCCATGTTTATAATATAGTAAATCTTTATATTCAGCTCCCTCCTGTGCCTTGTCTATATACACTCCTTCTAACAGCTCTAATAAATGAGAAGGTTCCTTTGAATCATCAGTATCTTCTTCCCATTCAGTAATACATGCAGTTCAACATCATAAAATCTCTAATAATTTGTCCTTCCTGTCTACCATCTCCATGCTTCACCTGGGTTTGAAAGTCAAACTTCTGTTCAGCTCTGATCATTTCAGTAGGAAAATTTGAAAGTCCTCTGTTTCCTTGAATGTCTCTTTTCCCCTGAAAGAGGATGCTCCATTTTGCTGGAGAGTTCAAATTCACTTGTAATGCAAGCTCTTTTGTCTTCCAGAATATCATATTCCAAGTCCTGTGAGCTCTTAATGTAGATATGCTAAATTCTGTGTTAACCTAATTTTAGCACTGCAGTAATTAAATTTTTTCTTTATGACTGCTTGTAACATTCTCTTTCACTTGGCAGTTCTGGACTTTGGAGATAATATTTCTGGGAGTTTTTATTTTGGGATCTCTTTCAGGTGCTGCTCAATGAATTCCCTCAATTTCTGGATTATTTCTTGAAAAATGAAGTCTAAGCTCTTTTCCTGGTCATGACTTTCAGGTAACCCAATAATTTTAAAACTATCTTTTCTGGATGTATTTTCCAGATCAGTTGCTTTTTTTCAATGAAAATTTCACATTTTTCTTCTAGTTTTTCATTCTTCTGGATTTATTTTATTTGTTTTATTAATTTCTCACAAAATCATCAGCTTCACTTAGTTCTATTCTATATTAGAAGGAGTCATTTATTTTAGAGAGCTTTTTTATTTCCTCTTCAATCTGGTCTGTTTTGTTTTTCAATTTTACTTTTTATTTGAAATTATAAATGGTTTTGCTCCCAGTCAAGTGTTGGCTTGGCAATCAAGAGGCTAAGATCATCAATTCCTTTTTTAAAGTTTTTAAAACTCTTTTTAATTAAATAAATATTTTATTTGTTTTCCAATTATATAAAATAGTAGTTTCTACCTATCACTTTTTGGTAAGATTTTGGATTTTGCACTTTTCCCCCACCCTCCTTTCCTTTCTCCCTCTACCCCACCCTGCCCAAAGGCAATTTGATAATCTTTACATTGTTTCCATGCTATGCATTGATTCAAATTGAATGTGTTGAGAGAAAAAATATCCTTGTGGAAAAAATAAAATATCAGAGCTAGCAAACTTATGTAGTACATAAGACATCTTTTTTAAAATTGAAGTCAATAATCTTTGGTTTTTGTTCTAACTCCACAGTTCTTTCTCTGTATATAGATGGTATTCTCCATTGCAGTTACACTAAAAGTGTCTCTGATGTTTGCACTGATGGAATGAGCATGTCCTTTAAGGTTAATCAACATTCCCAGGTTGCTTATAGGGTATATAATGTTCTTCTCATTCTGCTCATCTTGTTCAGCTTCAGTTCAAGCAGTCCTTCCAGTTTTCTCTGGAATTCCATCCC
This sequence comes from Macrotis lagotis, assembly GCF_037893015.1. Taxonomy (NCBI): domain Eukaryota; kingdom Metazoa; phylum Chordata; class Mammalia; order Peramelemorphia; family Peramelidae; genus Macrotis; species Macrotis lagotis. The sequence continues at coordinate 214,724,907 of NC_133658.1, read as the reverse complement.
TCCTGGTTTCTAATAGAATAATAATGTTCCATAACTTACATATACCACAGTTTGTCCAGTCTTTCCCCAATTGATGGACATCCTCTTGATTTCCAATTCTTTGCCACCACAAACGGAACTGCTATGAAAATTTTTTGTACAAATGATATTTTTACCCTTTTTCATAATTTCTTCAGGATATAGACCCAGTAGTGGTATTGCTGGTTCTAAGGAAAGTACATTTTTATTGCCCTTTGGGCATTTGCTCTCCAGAAAGGTTGGATCAGGTCACAGATTCACCAATAATGTATTAGTGCCCCAGATTTCCCACTTCCCTTCCAACATTGATCATTGTACTTTCTGGTCACAGTGGCCAATCTGACAGTTATGAGGTGGTACCTTTGAGATGTTTTAATTTGCATTTCTCTAATCAGTAATAATTAAGAGAAATATTTCATATGACTATGGATCAATTTGATTTCCTAATTTGAAAATAGCCTTTGCATATTCTTTGATCATTTGTCACTTGTTTCTGTTTTTGTTTTTGTTTTTTTATAAATTTGACCAAGTTCTCTATGTATTTTAGAAATGAGTCATTTGGGGTGGCTAAGTGGTGCAGTGGATAAAGCACCAGCCCTGGAGTCAGGAGTACCTGGGTTCAAATCTGGTCTCAGACACTTAATAATTACCTAGCTGTGTGGCCTTGGGCAAGCCACTTAACCCCATTTGCCTTGCAAAAAAAAAAAACCTAATAAAAAATGAATCCTTTGTCAGAAACATTAATTGTAAAAATTGTTTCCCAATTTACTACATTTCGTTTCATCTTGGTTACAGTGTTTTCTCTCTCACTCTCTCTCTCTCTCTCTCTCTCTCTCTCTGTGTGTGTGTGTGTGTGTGTGTGTGTACAAAAACTTTTTACTTTAAAGTAATCAAAATTACCTAGTTTGCTTTTAATGATGTTCTCCATCTCTTCCTTTGTCATTAACTGCTTCCTTTTCCATAGATCTGGCAAGTAAACTATTCCTTGTTATTTGAGTTTGCTTATGAAATTGTCTGTTATGTCCATTTTGATCTTATCTTGGTTAGAGTATGAGATATTGTTCTAATCCAAGTTTCTGGCACACTAACTTGAAATTTTCCCAAGAATTTTAGTTGAAGAGAGAGTTCTTATCCCAAAAGCTAAACTCTTTGGGTTTATCAAACAGCAGATTACAACAGTCATTTCCTGATATTGCACCTAGTTTATTCCACTGATCCATGACTCTGTTTCTTAGCCAGTACCAGATAGATTTGATGACTGATGCTTTGTAGTATAATTTTAGATCTAGTAAGGGTAGGCTATCCTTATTGCTCTATTCTTCAGTAAATTCCCTGATATTCTTGACTTTTTGTTTTTCCATGTTTTTTCATTTACAAATTTTTCTTGCTCATTAAAGCAATTTTTTGAAAGTTTGATTGTTAAGGCACTAAAAAGTAGTTTAATTTAGATAGAATTGTCCTTTTTATTATAAAAGCTTAGTCAATCCATGAACAGTTGATATTTGCCCAGTTATTTAAACCTGATTTTATTTGTGTGAAAAGTATTTTATTGCTGTTTTCCTGGAGTTTCTGAGTCTGCCTTAGCAGGCAGACTCCCAAGTATTTTATATTGTCTGAAATTATTGTAAATGGGATTTCTCTTTCTAACTCTTGATATGGTATCTTGCTAATAATATGTAGAAATATTGAGGATTTATATGGATCTATTTTCTATCCTGCGATTTTGCTAAAATTACTAATTCTTTCTAGTAGTTTTTTAGATGACTTTTTAAGGTTCTCTAGTTATACCATCATGTAATCTGCAAAAAGTGAGCTTTTTTCTTCCTTCTCAATTCTAATACCTTTCATTTCTTTTTCTTTTCTTGTTCCTGAAGCTAATATTTCTAAAACAATATTGAATAGTAGTGATAATAGGCATCCTTACTTCACCCCTGATCTTATTGGGAATGCCTCTAGCTTATCCCTATTGCATATGGTGCTTGTTGATGGTTTCAGGTAGATAGATATTGCTTATCATTCTAAGAACAATTCATTTATTCCTATGCTCTCTTGTGTTTTTAGTAGGAATGATTGCTGTATTTTGTCAAAGGTTTTTTCAACATCTGTTGAGATAATCATGATTTCTATTAGGTTTGTTACTGATATAGTAAATTATACTAACCATTTTCCTAATATTGAACCAACCCTGAATTCCTGGGATAAATTCTGCTTAGTCATAGTGTATTATCCTAGTGATAACTAGTAGCTTTTGATGAATCCCCTCCCCCTTTCCACTGACTTTTCTTCATAGGGTCTTGTGTTAGGTTAGGAGCTGGTTCACAGGTCTTTGGTATTGAAATCCCTAGAGGCTTTGCTCACTGGGCTTAGTATCTCTAAGTGGGCTGGCCAGTAGGGAGTGCTGGACACTTTCTCTGGAGTGTCCCACACTTGTGAGCCTACATTTGTGACCTACTCCCTAGGACTGGGGAGTGTGGGGGAGCAGCAGGATCTGGATCATCCTTGAACTAGGGCTAGGCCCAGGTGCTATATAGTTCATTTGCCTAATCCTCACTCAGCACTGCAGGAAGTCTATCACCCACACCTCAGCTTGGGGTGTGTGTGTGTGGGGGGGGGGGTTGGTCATTGCTGTGTTTTTTCTGGGAAGAATTACTTTCTCCCACAGAGATGGGGGAAGGGGAATTGAACTGGAAACGTGAGGACTCCGCTGAAAACACAGTGATCATGGCCCTGGTCTTTCAGACAAGCTGAGCTCACCAGATTGATGTCTAATTGCACTCTGGAACTCTCCCACCCCCTGAGCTGGAAATTTCCCTCTAACCTCCCTGAAACTCCTGCCCACCTCTCACAGAACCAAACCTTCTGTGGTGTTCTCAGCTTAGTCCCCTGGCCTCACCCCACCACCCCTGTGCTGATTCTGCTCTTTGCCCTGGTTCATGACCACTCACACTAGACAGACCTTATTGGTAGATATTCTCTTAGGTTGTTTTTTTTCTCTGGATTTTCTGGATCCAAATTCTGTTCAGAGGCTTGATTCATGTTAGTTCTGAGGGAATGCCAGGAGAGCTTAGTTCATTGTCTGACTTTTATCCACCATCTTAGCTGGAAGTTCAATTCTGCTGTTTTAAGGCATTCTTCTCCTCATTGACTTTTTTGACTGTTTTTTCCCCATTTGACCCAAACTGTTTTTAACATAATATTTTCTTCAACATTTTTTTTGTATCTCCTTCACCTTTTGTATCTCCTTCAATGCTGACTTATTTTTCATGATTTTCCTGTATTTCTCTCATTTCTTTTCCTAATTTTTATCTATCTCCCTTACTTGCTTTTTAACATCAATTTGGAGCTCTTCCTTAGGCAGAGACCAATTCCTATTTTTCTTGAAGACTTTGGACACAGAAGCATTGACTTTGTCATCTTCTGAATCTATATTTTGATCTTCCATGGAACCAAAATAATTTTCTATGGTCAGATTCTTTTTCTTCTGTTTTTGCTTATTTTCCCAGTCTTTGATCTGACTTTTAATGTACAAAGCTTTTGGGGGGGTTGGGACCTCCACCCCCCCCAGGAAGCTTAATTCTTTCAAGGTCTTATAAGAGAGACTCCGATTATTCTCCTGGCCTGTGCTCTGGTCTGTGAATTACCACAGGCACTCCCTCTGTCCTGGAGCTGTGAGGAGGCTCCCTGCTCTGTATTGGGCCCCAGACTGGATCCTGGGTGTGAGTTTGGGCAAAGCAGCAGAGTTCTGTCCCAAGGATAGTAGAAAGACCTCTACATTTCCCACACCCCTTTACACCCCTTTACTGTCTGTGGTCTGATTGCTCCAGAAGCAGTTTCTGGATGGTTCTGCAGGCTCCTGGGCACAACACTTCCTCTGGTGTAGTAAGGTTCTCCTGCTGACCCTCCAAGTTGTCCTTAATGATCTCTGGGCTGACAGGTCTGGAATCCTCTCCCACTGCCACTGACCTAGGAACTACAAGAACTGTTCCTGGAAGTCTGGAACTGGGTTGTTCTGGCACAACCCACCTATGGCCCAGGCTCTGCTGCAGCTCTTTCCAACATTGTTGCTGGCAGAATACACTTTTCCTACAGATCTCCCAATTTGTCTTGGTCCAGAAAATTGTTTCACTCAGTCTTTCTGTGAGTTCTGCCACTCTAGATTTGACTAGAGTCATAATTTTATGGCAATTAGAGTGTCCTGGGGAAGAGCTTTCTGGGAATTCCTGTCTCCATGCTGCCATCTTTACTCTGCCCACTTGCTCTGGAAGTCACCCCATTCCTCCATTCCTAAAATGTGAAAATAAGAACTCAACAGTCATGGCATAAACTATTCTGTTCTCATACCATACATAGAAAATAAGCACTTTCCATTTACTGCAATATTCATATGATTTTTTGTTCTATAAGTTTTGGCTTTTTGAAGAATGAGAATTTGCCTTTCCTTTAATCGTCTCCACTCTCTCCACCTACCATTTAATTCTATTTCAGCAACAATGATGTTCTTCAAATATCTTTGATATAAATTTTTAGCCTTCTCTGGGTCTATAGAATGATTTCAAACTTTTTTTTTTCTTATGACTAGAAAAATGGCACCCAACAATATCTAAGTATTTCAATTGCTCCTTAACTTTTATGAAGAATTTTTTTTTTTAGTTTTTGCAAGGCAATGGGTTTAAGTGATTTGCCCAAGTTCACAGAACTAGGTGATTATTAAGTGCCTGAGGCCAGATTTGAACTCAGGTACTTCTTAACTCTAGGGCCAGTGCTCCATCCACTGTGCCACCTAGCTGCTTCTGTGTGCTACCTCGCTGCCCCCTTTTTTGAAGAATTTTACACAAATGATTTCATTTCACAATAACCTGATGACATGCATCTCCTCATTTACATTTGACAAATAGGAATACTGAGATTCAGAGTTGTCTGTCATGGTTGCACAGTAATCTATTTTTTTAAAGTATATATTTGTAGAATACATCCTACCTTATTTAATGAACTCAGTTTTCTTATTTTAACCTTTTAATAATACTATGCTATAGGCAGAAACCAATATTAATATAATATATCAGGTAGATATAATAAGGGGGAAAAGATTAAATATGTGATTTTCTTAAAGAAATTATAATAGGTAGGTAGGGGTGACTGTGAGAGTATAATGAAATCAGTATTTCCTGGGATGGATTCACTTGTCATAGAATTGAGCAGGAATATTTTTATTTGATTGGGAGAGAAACAAACTCAATACTGAAGAAGATGAGCTTTTTTTAGTGTGTAAAATCTCCTAATTGAACCCTAAATTCTCATTGGGGGAAATGATTGGGTGATGAGACAGATCTTGACAGTTCTAGGATACATATAGATCTATACCTTGTTAAAAACTAGGCATGACCAAAATAGTTTGAGTGCTTCCTTTGTCCCCATAATAAGGGTTATTTGTCTTGGAAGTTTGACAACTGAGTTAAGAAGAACCAGTCACTCATTTGTTCTCTCCTTTTAGAGACTTAAGCATTTCTCTTCCTCTCCCTCCCCCTCTCCCTCTCTCCCTCCACCTCACTTCTAATTCCATTAGCACCATTGGGTATGATATTTCTTTCTCCTCTTTTCTAGCAGCAATGACTCCTCTTTTTCCCACAATCTCTCATAAGTCTCAGGTCACTGGTAATATATGGTGGACCCTGAAACATGGAAAACTAGATTAATGTACTGTACTCAGCAATATGGCTAAATTTCCCCAAACTTCTTGAATACTTTTCTTCAATAGATATGGTCAAAACCTATTTACACAAAAACATTCATTAAATTCTCTCTGTGTGCAATATACTGTTTCAGATACAGAGAACAAAAGGATTCTTAAGAGATAAATCACTTTACTTTCCAATAAGGATTATATGTATTTTACTGGTGTAGGAGTCAGATAAATATTTGAATATAAGTTCAGATGTGATATATGTATAAAGGAGAGATTCAGACTATATTTTATAGAAACATTTGATAAGGTAGTTAGTTGAAGGGGAAAGGATCAATAATAATAGCAACACACACATAATGTTTTAAGATTTTCAGAGCACTTTATAAAATTTTTCTTCTTTTTTCCTAAAACAACCTTGAATGGTAGGGGTTATTATTATCTTCTTTTTAATAGATAAGGAAATAAGAAAATAAATATTTATTTGCCAAGAATCACCAAATTTCTGTATTTGAATTCAGGTCTATCCTTGAAATAGCTCCAATGTGCCACTAATCTCCCTAATCAATTTACTGAAGAGGTAACATATATTCAATAAAAGTGATGCAAAGATATTAAGCCTTCATTTCTCCAAAATAAACACCTCCATTTCCTTTAATGGATCCAATGTTTGCAAGAGTGGTTTCTCTTTAAGTATTTGCTGGATTTGAATGTCTAAAGCAAGGGAATGCTTTAGTCATCAATAAAGGGACCTGGAAGTGTTTTTTAATATTTTCTTTTTGTGTCTTCATGCAAAATTCATAAAGGACATACTGTCATTTGGCAACTATGACCAAGGAGGAAAGTAGGAGATCAAAATGAGGTAATAAATGATCAAGTTTTTATTTTAGGAAACAATTGACATCTCCTAAACTGGATGATTTTTAATAGTATAACTCTCTTCATACATACATATTTACATATATGTATAAAACATAAAAAAAGAAATTACTAAATAGAATAACAAAAAAAGTTTGGAATTTTAAAATATACACAAAATTTTCCCTTTTTAATTACATGCTATTGAAGATTTTAATGGCTAGGACTCTTCTAATTCCAACCAAACACAGCTTATAGTTCCTTTTACTCTTTCTTGAATTGTATAAGAAAACAAAACATCTTGAATTGATGGGGAAATCTGAGTGTGGTGTAAAGGGCTTTAAGTTCAAAGATCTGTGTTTCCCCTAGTTAGGTGAGAAATAAAATGGCTAATATATGTAAATATTTATAAATATATATATATATATATATTGAAATATGTATATATATATATGTTTTGTACAATAATCAATAAGCAAATATAAGCAAAATGGATACTTCTTTCCCTCAAGGAATTTATATTCTAATGGGTAGAACAACACTCAAAAAAGGAAGTTAAAATTGATAGTAAAAAACTAGGAGGAATGATTGAGGAATTTGATTTGAAGGTTAATGAGAAATGCAGATATGGCTAGTTTGAAGCACCCTTGAAATGAATGTTTTGGAAGGAACAATCAAATTAAAGTGAAAGGCTGAATGCTTTGAAAGTGTGAATTCAAGGGACATCTAGGTGGAGCAGCTCCAGCCCTGGAGTTTGGAGGTGCTGAGTTTAAATCTGGCCTCAGACATTTAATAATTGTCTGGCTCTGTGACCCTGGGCAAGTCACAACTCCATTGCCTTGCAAACCCCTCCCCCCCACAAAAAAAGTGAATTCAAAAAAAAAAGAAAGAATGAAAGAAAAGAAAAAAGAAGTGTGAATTCTAGAACTGAAGCAATCTTCCAAGTTTTAGAATTTTCTGGGGCATGATAGAGGCGTCAGGATTACAACCTGGTAAGAAATGAAGAATTATTTACAAATTGACTTCAATGTTAGATTGTGAGCTCCTTGAAGCATTTTTTTAAACTTCCTTTGAACTCTTAATTTTTAGCAGTCTGTGGCTCCTAATAGACATCTAATAATTGTTTTATCTTATTTTAAATTATTTAAATTATTTAAATTATTTTAAATACAATTTGATTTGAATGATTTGAAACAAAAAAGACTTAGCCTTAATTTTCTCTTCTGTTAAATGAGGGAATTGGGCAGCGATCTCTCAAGTCTGTTTCAAACTTAGCATCCTATATCAATTCCTGATATCTGCAACTGTGGTTTACCCAAACACTGAACAAGATTTCATGCTGCAAACCACTTTCATGCTTTTTAATAACTACTACACAAAGTTAAAAATATGTAGCTGTTGCCCACTCTTCACTTCCCAGAACAGGCCTGGCAGCAAGATGTTGCTTTTGCACCAGTTTTTTTTCCCCCCTCTTTTCCATTTTTTTCCTGGCTAAGGAATTTTAAATAATTTATGCTTAATATTATGTCTGAATACTATCTGTGAGTATAGATAAGTCTAACTCCAGTACTTCACATGAAATTGTACAGGCAGGAAGCAGCTGGCTCGTGGGTATTTTGGTTTACTCCCTCTGTACAATGCCTCCTGTACATTTCATTTTAGACTTCCAACACTGCATTTGATTAAACTCCCATGCTCAGTTCAGGTACAGCATATGTGTATTTAAAAATGCAACATTCACTTCATTGGAGAAAAATGATGTTATTACTTAGAAGTTCCAGGTAGTATATTATATACACTGTCAAGTCTAATATGAACATTTCCCCACTCAATAATGTAAATGTATGTTGCCCAGTTAAGTTTATTTTCCATATATTACTATTAATAATACTAATAATCCAATCATTCATTTATTCAACAAACATTTATTAATATATACATGTGAGGTAGTGAGGTAGACAGAGATCCAATCTTGGTGTAAAGGTTATCTGGAATTAGGACTCAAGTCTTCCTTTTATACAAATCATCACATTACCTTTAGGTGCTTGGGATATTCACAGAGTACTAGCACTTCAGGTGTGAGGGACTACTGATCTCTTTTCTACAAGTGTCCACTTGTTACACAACTCTCACCTGTGGCTCCAGGAAGCTGCTAGTACAGACAACAGCTATACTCTGACAAAACCATCTTGTAGAAGGGTTAAACCTGATTGATGCTAACCAACAGACCTATCATCCATTGATGACCTAGAATGTGAAGACTTCCACTGGTGGAATGAGGAGAATTTGTTTGAATGGCCATGAAATCTGTTGAAGAAGGCTTATGGAGCCCTTAGAGTATGGTCAGATATTGCAACCCTCAATTGTTTTTATTCGCATTTCTTCAGTCAATAGTGAGAGCAGTTTCATAAGTCTATAGATATTGCATCTGAAAACTCCCTATATCTTTTGATCATATATCAGTTGGAAAATGACTCATTTTTATAAATTTGAAAAATTCCCAATTGAGAAATGAGACCTTTCTCAGAGAAACTTGCTTCAATTTGTTATAGTTCTTATTGCTAATTTTATTTACTATCATTCTATTTCCCCTATTTATTCTAATCCCTCTTTACTTTGACTTTATTCTTGCCCAAAAATGTTTTGCTTCTGATTACTTCTTCCTACTCTTCCTTCACTTCCATTTTCACTCCCCTTTTATTATCTCCTCCTCCTATGTTCCTATAGTGTAAGAGAGATTTCCTTACTCAGTTGAGTATGTATATTATTCCCTCATTTAGTCAATTCCAAGATTAAAATTTCCTCACTTTTACTCACCTCACCCCTTTCCCCTTCCATTATAAATGCTTGTTCTTGTCTCTTATGTGAGATAATTTACTTCATTCTCCATCTTACTCTCCCTTTCTTCCAGTACATTCCTCTCTTACTCCTTAATTTTCTTTTTTTTAGATATAATACCTTTATGTTCAACTCACATCTGTGTCCTCTGTCTATATAAACTCCTAACTCTGTAAATTAAAAAGTTCTTATTAGTTGTGAGTATCATCTTCCCACATTGGATTATAAAAAAAAAGATTAACTTTATTTAGTCTCATAATTTCCTTTTCTTGATTACTGCTTTGTGTGTCTCTTGAGTCTTGTATCTGGAATTAAAAATTTTTATTCAGTTCTGGTCTTTTTAAAATTATCTTTCCTGGATCTATTTTCCAGATCAGTTGCTTTTCCAATGAGGTATTTCATGCTGTCTTCTATGATTTTCATCCCTTTGATTTCGATACACTGTTTCTTTCTTTCTCATATAGACATTGAGTTCTATTTGGTCAACTCCAATTTTTAAGGAATTATTTTGTTCAGTGAGCTTTCTTACTTCCTTTTCCATTTGACCAATTTTACTTTTTTAAGGATATTTTTCAGTGAATTTCTGTACCTCTTATTCAATTTGAGAAACTCTTTTTAAGGCATTCTTCTCCCCATTGGTTTTTTAAAACCTACTGTGACCATTTGGCCTTATCCGATTTTTTGTAGGTGTTAGTTTCTTTGGTATTTGTTGTTCTTCATTTGCTAAGCTGTTGATTCAATTTTCATGATTTTCTTTTATCATTCTCATTTCTTTGCTCAATTTTTCCTCTGCCTCTCACTTGATTTTCAAAATCCTTTTTGAGCTCTTCCATGGCCTGAGACTAATTCATATTTTTCTTGGAGGCTTTGGATTTTGGGGTTTTGATTTTGTTATCTTCTACTTGAGTGTGTGTTTTGAACTTCCTTGCCACCATATTAATTTTTTTTATGATCAGGATTTGTTTTCCTGCTTTGTATGCTCATTTTCTAGTCTGTTTCCTGACATTTAACTCTGTAAAAGTTTCACTCTGCTTCCAGGGTATAGGGAACACTGGTCCAAGATTTAGGAGATTTGTGCAGTTATTTTCAGAGATACATCTAGGGACCTATAAACTTTTCAGTTCTTCCAAGGTGGTATGATTTAAGGAGAGGTGTATTTACTACCCTCTGGGCCTCTGCTCTGATTTGTGAGGGTCACCAGGACTGTTTTCTGCCCTAGAACTGGAATGAGGAACACTGCTTTTTATGGAAATAAGCTTAGGGTGTGCTACTGTTGCTCCTCACCCTAGGTATGCCACCCAGGTGTGACCTCAATCCAAGTATGGGAAAAGCATCGGTGTCCGGCTCCCTGGGCAGGCTTCTTTCTGATTGGTGTCTATGGGATGAGAGTTTCAGAAGAAGACTCTGCTGTATCTGCCAGGGCCTACTCCTGTCCAGGGTGCTGGTATGGTTTGTGTTGGACTATACCTCATTCTCGCTCTGGTTCAACAAAGTTTTCCTGCTAAACGTCTGGTTTCTCTTGGTCTGGAACATAATTTCATTTCATCCGTTTATGGTTGATGATCCAGGTATTGTGTTAATGGTGTTCAGAGGGATTTTAAGGAGAGGTCTG